>NC_038248.2:6766760-6893429 GCF_000004515.6 Glycine max
TTTGAGTGAAGGAAGAACTCTCTTTTTTTCTTTTTGTTTTTACTATGGTATTGGTAAGAAGTTGTCCTTGTCAAAGGGTCAATACAATTTATTCAATACTCAAAAATCAATTAAGATTCGAATAATTTGATTAAGAAACACAAAAGTTTTAAAAATAAGTTAAAAAATATGCTTTTGAATCTTTATTTTATTAAACATTTGGTGGTGGAATGGTTGTGCAATACAAATGGACTATTAGTCTATTAGACAAAAATTGTAGGACTCTTAAATACTACATGTAACAAGAACATGATCAATTAATCCATTAAAGTTTATAATAAATTTTTAAGTCATCAGGTGCATTAACTTCAACATTAAAAGTAATATTCAATTTTTTTTTAACCAGACACTAGCAATTTGAAAATAGTCATCAATTTTGAAGATAACGTCTAGACAAGGATAAATCGAAATGAAACGTCTTATTCTATTTCCTTGTTTTGGCTTGAGCATTTTTTAAAGGAACAGAAAATTAATGCACTATGTTTTCATCTCATGTTCTATTTTTCAAACATTCCATGCATAAAATATTTTGATCTGTTTCTCATGCTTGAAACTTTATTTGTCACAGGTGGTTTTGTGGCAGAAACAGCTGGGGGAAGCATCATACCTCATGTGCTGACTGTGAAAATTGGAGAGGTAATACAAGACTCGTAAAAAGAATTGTTCAAATTTCAGATTTTTCTTGGTTTAACAGCTATTCTATCAATGTGCTATCAACGAAAAATTATATGTTTTTGGTCATTTTCTTCAGGATTTGGTCAGCACCATAATGTCATTTTTTGACAAAGGCCCTCGAGCAGTTTGCATACTTTCTGCCACTGGTGCTGTTTCAGATGTGGCCATTCGCCAAAATGGTGCTTCTCATGTTATTATGAGACTTGAGGTACGTAATAAATAGTATTCATGTGAATCTTAATTTCTCTACTGTGTTTCACTTGACATCGAAGTTTTGCATTGTGTTACAAGAACTATATAGATTTTGGGTTAAGGGAATAGGAAAAGAGAGAGGCTGCTAACAATTATATACTGAAATTTTGCATGTTAATGTTTAGATAAGCTCTCTCACTCACCTTTTTTGTGTGTGCTTATGCTTGTATACATTTTGTTTTCTGATTTTTCTTCTTCAAATTAATTGTGCTACATGCAGGGTACCTTTGAGATATTGTCTTTATCTGGAGCATGTACCTACACTAGTAGCCCTTCTGGTCTAGTTCGTAAAACTGGCTCGTTGAGTGTTTCATTGGCTAGAACTGATGGGAGAGTTTTTGGAGGTGTTCTTGAGAGTGCATTGGTAGCAGCTTGCCCTATTCAAGTAAGAATTTTATAAAATGTGTGGTAGAGATTTATCATTTGATTCCACCAAAGCTATGTTATTAAACATTGAAGCATGATGGGACTTAAAGTAAATCTGAAAGCTAATTCAAATCAATAACTCCGGAGTTATTTACAAGTATAGTTGTATTGTACATATACTGGAGCATATAGGGCATATGAGAGATGTCTTTAATTTTTGGATGGCAAGAAATCTTGTCAAAGCTGAATGAACTTATGTAAAACCGTTGTAGTTTGTACTTTTTGAGATAGAAGATAGATTGTACCTTTTGATCATATGTAGTCTTAATGGGTCAAATATATGTAAATTAGTGTTCAAACTTATTGACAATTAATTCCTTGTGTTGATTGTTGACATGGGAGTTAAATTTAACAAAACTTAGATAGAGTTCTTCAGGTACTTTGAGTATTGTTCTCCAATTAGAATTAGAGTTTTACATATTTAATGCAAACTTCTATTAGGTGAATTATCGGAGTGAAACTTTATTTCTAATTAGAGAACAACATTACTATATGTAAGTTGTCTTTAAATTTTGTTAGATGTACTATGTATATTTATTATTGGTCATTGTTGCATTAAGACCATTTTCAAACTTTTTCTATTTCGTGTGCATCAGCTTGTTATGGCCTCTTTCAAGCAAAACATCAGCAGCCAACAAATTAAGAGAAAACAGTTGTCTGAATCTTCTAATGCACCCCTTATGCTGTGCAATTCAGATTCAGAAAGGGACCAACTGAAACTTCCAAAGTTGACAGGAGGTGAGAAGAGTTGTCCTTCACCACCACCAACAACACTTGAGCCAACAGCAACAGCTAATGGTGTAGCAGATAATGTCTTTGTTGCAACATCCAATGGAATGGTAGATAATGCTATTACTCCAGATCACAACGTGCACTCTCCCTCTGTTAATGGTGTTGTTGATTTAGACAGCCAGGCCCCGCAGCCCGCATCAGACGATTCAGACCAAAGGACTTATGCAGATGTGAGTGCAAGTGTCATGGTGTTATGAAGTTATCAACAATAGCCTCTTTCTTCAAGTTTTCATTGTGGAGATTAAGTTTTATGTTTCCTTTTGTTCATGCCAGTGGTTAAATTGTTTTTAGTGTCTGACTTTATGAGAAGTTGTTCATCATGTAGTTTTGGTGAAGTGGGAGAGAACTCGTTAGTCATCTTTGTAAAAATGTGATGCTTCATTCGGTGATTTCATTTCGTGCTTTATTTCTTAAATGGATGAGAGTAATTTTCCTTTCTTAAATTGACTGTCTTGCTTAAGGTGTGACAGACCACCATTGCCTTCTAAACCTAGTGTGGGGGGTGGGGGTTGTGAACGGTTTTGGCCTAGTTGAACTTTGGTTAAAGCGTGATTTTTGTCACTTTTTAAGCTCAATCCTATGGAGAATGTGGATCATTGTGACTGAATCAAGGTGGAGGTTCACAATCCCAGACAGTTACCCTGATAGTACAAAGCAAGAAAAACCAACTCCAACTCTCATCAAAGCGTGTGTTTCCTTGTCACTGGTTGGGGTCGGACATGTAACAACGGGTGTTAGTTTTTTGATAGAAAAATTCGAACCCACAACTTCTTTCCTCCCTTTACTTCTCATTTCACCGTTAAGTCAATCTTATAACTTTAGTCCATACTTGATCTAGTTTTGATAACCCTCATTATGAATATAGGAGATTTATGTAATTTACAATTTTATACATAAATAAAAAGATGTAGTGGACTAATGAGAGAGTGGTTATGTAACCAAAAAGAATTATTGTTACAAAAAAAATGAGAGTGGTTAGCAATGTTTAGTTTAAAACTTAAAATCCCTTCAAGTAATTGCGATGTATGTATAGCGTTGTTGAAATTAGTGTCCACAATGCTTCATCTTATAATAGTTACTCAGTCTCAGTCTCCTTAGTTCATAATTTCGTTCTGCAATAGTCTTTATATAATTATATTAATTGAAATAACTCAATGATTGGTTTTAAACTACTAGAGTATGAACCATGATACATAGAACAACAAAACTTCATTGGATGGTCCAACATGATCATACATTAGCAAATAATTGGTAATTTTTAGCATCAAGAACTATCTGCCTAACTGCTGCAACTGCTGCTATAGCTCCCAATGCGGAGAAAGCCACAACAATTATCACATTCAACCAGAAAACAGGGCTTCGCTTAGATGGCTTAAATGTCAAATTGTAGAAAACCATTGGCAAGATGAAGTCAAGTGGGATAAAGCCAAAAGCTCCTATAAGAGAGTTTATGTCTCCAAAAAATGGAAGCATGGCTGCTATAGTGGTTGAAATAGCAATAGCTAATGACCGAGATATCACTCTAGGGATTACATTGCGTTTGGAGAACTCGGGGCTTTTTGGGTCTCCAAATGTTTGCTCTAGCACTTCATTTGTTGGTTGCAAATAAACCTGCATTAAAATTCAAGGGTTATTTTTCTTACGATGAAATGCATCTCAATGGTTCTCATGTATATGACTCTAAATTTATATTTCTTTCTTTCTTGATAGAAATTAAATAGGTAGGATATATTTAATATTTTCATTAAAAGAGAGAGAGAGAGAAAATTTAAATATGAAATTATCGTGTTAACAGTTAACATGAGAGGATAACTGTATGTTTGAAAAGATTGATTTTTCAAAAATTTCAAAAACTCTCTCAAAAGTTAACAAAAAAGAACAATTGTTTCTCTAAAATAAATTGAATCAAACATATACTAACCCTCAATTTAGGTGGTGACATTGATGATGGGATAAAATAAGTGTTTTTTTTAAAATAATACAAGTAATTTTATGATTTTTTTAATGTGTTTGTTTAAACTGTTTTTTACTTAAAATAAGTAATTTTGTTTTTTTTAACAAACAAATTTTATCTGTTTATTAAAAAAAACTCTTACATAAAAAATGGTTTTTTAAAAATTATTTTTTAAAGTTTAAACAAATTGGCCTATAGCCACATAGTGTTAGTGTGTCACTTACCACACCAACCGCAGATAATTGTGTTATAGTGAAAATGTTGGTCATGTAAATGAACCACTTGGGCACCAGAGGCTTCCCATTGTCCACGAAGTTGCTTAAGATGAGGCCTTCTGATTCATTACCAAATGCCCAATAACCGGATACAGATACACTAAAGAAGGTAACTATAAGAACAAGATAACAAACACATAGTCCCTTGAGCATCTTCCCTTTTACGGGTGGTGCTAATGTTGCCTATAATCGAAGAAAATGCAAATTAAGTGAATAATAATGAAAGGAAATGAGTTGTTTTTAATTACACAATGATTAATTTGATTGAACCATACGTGAGCTGAATTAGAGGGGGACAAATTGTTTCAAACCTGAATTTCTGGAATGATTCCATTTCCATAAGTCGTGGCAATGATAGCAATTGCATTGAAGATTCCAAATAAGCGATTCACTGAATCACCTTTCAAAGAATAATCCTTTTCTGGTCCTTTTGATGAGTCTCCTGTATATTGGTGAATTGCAAACCAAAAAAAGTTAATTCAATTGCCAAGCATAAAGTGCAAATTACTAAATTACCAAAAGAAGAAAAGAAGATTGAGAAATTAATTTACCAATGTAAATGGAACCAATAGTAGCACCGGCACTATAGGCTAAGCACAGAACCAAGGACACTAGATTAATGTGCCTCAAAGAGTGGAAAGATGGGATTTGAGCCAAAATCAGCATGAAGCATCCAAATATAATTACAAACTCGTAAAGCTTCATGGTCCCGTTTGGATTTGACAGCAAGTAAATTGCCTGGAGTTATTTCCATTAGGAAAAAGGATAAAAGGTTAAGGGCAATGTAGAGGTCATCGATTTGATTTTTCAAAATTCACAAGTGACCTTTAAAGATTAAAATATGGAGTAATCTTTGATTAAAGAACCAACGGTTTGAAATTATAAAGAAATACATGCACATAGTTTATGCTGATAAAAAAAAATGCACATAGTTAATAATCTAAAATATACTTTTCATTTTGATGGAGATAAATAAGTCAGATGAATAGTTCAAGATAACCTTCATGCATTGTCCTCCCAAGAGAGTACAAGCTACTACAGCACCATAACAGACTGCGAATTGAATTGGGCCGACAAAATAACGACCCCACCCTGGACCTGCCAAGGTTAGATTTACATTGATGTCAGAAGTTAAAAGAAAATTGGAGAGGAAAAATTAATTATATACGTATGTGTATTATGCACGATAAAAACACTTGTGCTCTCTAAACTCTAAAATAAAAATAATCGATCACATGCATGATAAGATTACAAATCATAAATAATAAGTTTTTGATTTGAGGGATATTAAATTTAATCTTCTTAAATAAGATCTTTGAATTTTATGGATAAAAAAATATAATTTAAAAGAGTGATTCAAATATGAATAATTAAATTTTTCGACAAAAATTAATTATTAATAAAATCGATAAATATATCATATTAATAATATAATATTCGAAGAAAATTACAAACCATAATGATATTTTTAGACTTTATTTATTATTCAATTCTTGAGGCGCAGAATAGTCATTTGAAGTGTGAAAAGTAAATAATATTGTATCGGATGATGTTGATGCCAAAAGATATGTATAATATAACTCATAGAGCAAAATGAAGAGCTGGCAAATAAAATGAGCACAAGAGGTACCTAAAATATCGCGAGCCATGTCTCTAAAGCGTAGCTGACGCATACCCATCTGAGCGTGGTGTTCAAGAACCCTAGATATTAAATTGTATGAATAGAAAGTGACCAAAGCTCCAATCACTAAGCTTAAGATCCCAGCCGTCCATCCAAGGAAGGTGAATGCATAAGGAAGACTTAGAAGAGGTGGTGCCACGATCGAAGTTGTCAAGTGGTACCCACAATGCATCCAAGAACCTACAAAATCACACCTAATATCATATAGTATCCATTTTATAATGTATGTAGAATATTTTCTCGTCTTAATTGCTTCAAGTACATCCCATGTGCTCCAATTATTATGCCAAGGTAGTCAACGAAGACAAAATTGCATCAATTTTTTCGTTCATCAAAGTCGGCTGGGAGAACAATCAACAACGAAATGATTTTTATACGATGAAATCACTGAAAGCCAGTTAGTAATGATTAAGCTCCCACTTATAATAGGTATAAATTAAATGGCTTTTTTCTTCTTCTTTCGATTCAGTATATTCATCTACCAAAAGTTAAATGACAATTTTTTTAGATATTAAAATTCATCAAATTCTTTGACTAAATAGATAAGAAATAAAAAAAATTTCATATATTTATATTTATTTTCTCTTTCTAGGTGTTGAGTAACATTGTGAGTGTCCCTCCAACATTTTTCTTGATAAAATATGATGCTCATATTCTTTTCTATAATTATGGTGGAGGTGTTTGGTGTTGGTTTAGGGGAAGAAACATGGCCTTTCCTTTTTGCGGTTTTGTTTTTGAACTCACAAAGGTTATGGAAGGACCAAGACTTTTTAAAACCGTGCAGCATATTCCGAAGAAGGAAAGGTGGGAGAAGAAGAAAGAAACAAGGACAAGAATCCTATGGCTCTAAATAATGTTTCATAAAAGACTAAACAGAAGAACAAAGAGACATTAAGAAGAAGGTTATAAAAATAAAAAAAAATGAGGAATACCTTTGGATTTGAGGACAAAGAGAGCGCCTGCATCCACATCTTTTTGGTGTTGAAGTTGTTCCAAAGCATTTGGATTCTCTGATTTTTCATCTGGAAGCAGGGTACCCATCCTCTGTCTTCTCTAAGGTCTTAGCAAATGAATAATAGAGCGATCGAAAGCAGAATAACACTGTATATCTAACAGAACTTTGAAGTCCTTTTAGAGAAAAGCAGTGTCAATTTGACAATGATTTCAGTGATGTTACTTTTATAGACGCCTTGTGCAATATGCAACCGGCCAAACTTGGATATAAGCCTCATTAAGAATAAGAGCAGAGAAAATGATCACACCATGACCAAAATGGCCTCACTGTCCAAATTTCATATTAGCATAATTAGGAGGAATATATACAGGCAAGGCCCTGCTAGTAAGAGAAGGCTTTTCTCATATATTCTCTTCTATTCAATAAAGTTCACTTAAAATATGTATGTCTTATTATTTTCAATTTGGTACGTTTTATTAAATAAGTAGTATGTCTTATTATTTTTTTGGTTACATAAGTATGTCTTATTATAAGTATATATACTAGTAAGAGACTCTTTCTCATATTTTCACTTAAAATATGTATGTCTTATTATATTCAATTTAGTACGTTTTATAAAAATAAGTATGTCTTATTACATATGCTAGTAAGAGACTCTTTTCTCATATATTCTCTTCTATTGATATACAGGCAAGACAAATGCTAGACGTAATATATGTCTTATTGTACACAAAAGAAAATATGTATGTCTTATTATTTTCAATTTGGTATGCCTCATTCCAAGCCTAATAAGATTTACATGAACTTTAACTAATAAAAATAATATGTTAAAAACAAAATGTTTGAGAAAATCTTACTGGGCAATGTAAGCATTGCTGACTTGCTGTCACGACTTTGTGAACAAATTGAAGACAGAGATTCTAAGTTGAATACGCCACCGAATGAAAGCTAGATGAATGAGATTGTAAGTTTCTTTTTCACACACATACACATATATTTTCCACATATATTGCGTCGACGTCGGTTAACAAATTTCAACGTTGTTACGCCGTAGTCAAGATGAGTTACGCATATTTAAATAAAAGGTTTAGATTTAAGTCGTGTGAGAAATACTATTCATACTCTCTCTCTCACACATTTTGTTTCCAATACTTTTTTTTTAATTGATTTAATTTTTTTTTTGAATGATCAATTTTCATGGATTTCATATCTAAATCAGGAGAATGAATGATTAAATGATAAGTGAGATTCACTAAAATGGATGATTTTTAACAAATTTTAATAAATGAACGAAAGAGTGTTGAAAATAAAATTTCAGAAAAAGTATTGCTAGTATTTCTCTAAGTCATATTAATTAATGATTGTAAAGTATAACTAAAATAAAGATATTCACTCATTTCTCACTTTTTAATTTCTATAATTTTTTAATTAATCCATATATTTAAAACATTAGAAAAGTAAATTTTTAATTTTATTATTTAGTTTCACACTTAAACAACTCTATTCTAAAAATCCTTCTTTTGTCATACTGCAAAAACTGTTTTTCCCTTTCTAGTACTTGTTCCTAATTGGCTTGAGCAATTAATCTAGACTTCTTCTGAGATGAATGTTCACGTATGAGCTCCATTCTGTTTTTATTAATTAAGGAATAGAAGTGAGTGCCAATGTTTTCAATGTACGTGTCTAAATAATGTGTTTATTGATGTTTGTAAGTCTTGGAAAAAAGAATGTGCATATTGATGTTTACTAGAGCAGAAGGAGGAAAGGTCGAAGTAGAAGAGGTTCTGTGTTGGACACTTGTACACACTACTCAATCTCATGCTGCTTCATATATTAGACTTTCTAATAAGTAATAACTGATAATTGTTTAATAGTTTACGTTGGAATTACAAAACATGGAGATCACATGCGATGGCTAGTCAACCATGCAACCATGTGAATTTCGAGTTCTATCCTTTTCTATTCGGAGCAACTCACACAATGACCAAAAGAGTTCATGCAAGGATTCTAATTCCCTCTCTCTACTTGTTTCTATAGTAGAAAGACACACAAATACTAAAAAGGTTATCCCTCAACTAATAAGTGGATACTATTTTTCTTTAAGATAGAGAATTCATTCAAGTAATCATAGTCTCTTTTAATAAAATATTTTCCTAACAAACTAGATCAGAATAACCACATGATCTTGGAAAAGAAAAAGCTATTCTAAGAGTGAAAATAAATAATAAGCAACGAATAAAAAAATAATTTTTGAATTAAAGTTTTAGATGTGCGTGCATTTAAAAAATAGTATAAAAAATTAAAACTATAATATGCTAATAGATATATTAAAGTATTGTTGACCTCGTCTCTCAAAATGTCATTTCCTATATTTTTCAAGAGGATAAAGTTTACAATAGTAAATTATGTTAAACTGATTTGTTGTGTATAAAAAAAAAAATTGCTTCGTTAGGAAGAAATAGGATGAAAATAAGTAGGTAAGAAATGAAAAACAGAGACACGATAAATTAAGAAATAAAAAGTGGTGGAATTCACCATTTTTTGCTTTATCTACCAAAACTAGCAAATAGTCAAAGGAGAAAAAAGAGAGTAAAAGTTTAGTTGAGCCAAATGGTCCAGAGAAAACGAAAGCTACCAATAAAAAAAAAGGTGTGTTCTGATGGTAAAACATAAAAAGGAGAAAAAAAAAGGCATGAAACGGAGACTCGAGCAAGATATCATACTTAAATTATATTTGTACATAAAAAAAAAAACCCTTACATTATATTTGGTTAGGAAAAAAAGAAAAAAGAAAAAAAAATAAGATCTCTTACTTTGTTAGGTTGAAAAAATAAAGAAAAAAATTGTCAAGAAACATTTTTTTTTCTTTTCCATATTTTTATTTAATTTAATTTTAAATTTTTCTATTTTGTTTATTTTCTCTTGTTCAAACAAAATTTAAAAATCTATTACTATCAAGAAATACACAAAAACAGTCTCAAGATTACATTTAAAGATGGATGTAAGAATCACAAAGAAAGATCTACCTTAGAACTTACTTGAATGAGTAAGTAAAATTTAACAAATGCATTTAAAATATGTTTGTATTGTAACTAACTTTTCTCCAATACAAACAATATTGACAACTTGTGGTGACCTGTCCTAGGGACAATGCTCTTGTATGGTTTGTTCTTAGCATCATTTTAGTTTGTAACACATTTACTTTATTCTTAGTATTATACATGAATGTTTTGATCTTACAATATAAAAGTATGTTTCTTTTAATTGATGCTTTGAAGGAATTTCATGGTAATGATAATTGTTATGCATATTTAGTTTTTGCCCTTAAATTTCATAGTAATTATCTCATTTCTTCTCTTTTAATGCTTAGTTTGATCTCAATAAAGTAGGATTTAATGTCTTTTGATGTTTTTAGTTTAATGAAGTTAATTTTAGTGAATTCATTAATTTTAGTTGTGTTTTGCTGAATTTTGGTGCATCAATAAAGGAATTGTAGAATTTGAAGTTGAAGTTGCTCGCTTAACGAGTTGGGAGTTGCTTAACACAAATAAGAACATTAAGGAAGACCGCATGTCAAACATTTAGAAATTGAAAGGACCAAATTCGAGTTTTTAAAGACACTTAGCAAGTGATTTTTGCACTAAGCCTAATTCCCATCTGACAATACAATTTTATGAATTTTTGTAATTGGGCTTAGCTAGCATTTGTAGGTTGAGCTAGCTGTAACTTTCATCAGTGTAAAAGTGATGGTGCGCTTAACAAGTGATTTTCGTGCTATTAGCATTGTGATAAAGAAAAGACAAAGATTGTTTGGCTAGATAAGACACTTTTAACATTGTAATAAAGGGGGGGGGGGGGGGTATTAACCTAGAATTATGTGTGGGGACTAGAGCTCCCGTTTACCTCCATCTTTCATTTTCCTTTATTTTTCCTCTCCTTCATTGTGTATTTTTTTTTTTTGCATTTCATGGCAATGAGAGGCTAGTTTATCCTTTGTTGGGGAATTGGTGTACTAAAATTTACTCTTATGTAGTCAATTTTATATTTATCCAGTACTTATCTTCGTGTTATTGCTTTTTTCTATTTTGGTTGCTTGTTTTATGACTTAATCACCCTAGCTTTAATTCTCTATTTTATTATCATTGGAAAATGTTTGAAAATTGAGTTTTGAATAGAGCATCTATTGAATGTCTTATTTAGGGATGAAGGCATGTTTGTAAGTATCATTAGTGATCAACCACATGAACATGTTTCATAGTTAAAATATCATTTGTAAATGCTTTTTAACTAAGACTTAAAAGTGGTATCTAATGGGTGTTATGTTTAGGGATGAAATAACGTTGTTAGCCTTGATAAACCTTTGTTCTTGAGTCTGAGTGGTTTAACTTGACTTGCTAAGAAATTAGGAGTTAAGTTAAGCAACTTAGGCTCTTTCATATGATAGATAATGGTTAGAGCACCATAGTAAGTTAAGGTGACATTAGAGTGACCATTGTGTAGAAGCAAAGATATCATGATATTTTGATTATGTCAAAGAAACGCGCTTTTCAAGTTTGATCCAAAACAAGACTCCAAGAAATCCAAGATAAATGATGAAGTTAGTCTCTAGAGTCTTACAAAGAAGTTTCCAAATTGATGATGCATAAGTTATGGCCAAAGGTTTTTCTCAAAAGCTTTTAAAATAGATATTTACTCTCTGGTAATCGATTACCAGTGGCCAAAATGCTTAATGGAATATTTTAAAATGTTTTTAATATTTTTGAAAGCTTGTAATCGATTACCAGAAGTTTTGAACGTTTTAAAGCAGCCTTTAGAAATTTGAATTTAAATTTAAAAGTCTGTAATCGATTACAGAGTGTATGTAATCGATTACCAGAGTTAAAATTCAAATTTCAAATGTGAAGAGTCACAACTCTTCAAAAAACAACTGTGTAATCGATTACACAATTTTGGTAATCGATTACCAGTGAGAAATTTTCTAAAATAACTCCCAACAGTCATATCTTTTCAAATGATTTTGAATGATCATTAAAGGCCTATATATAGGTGACTTGGGACACGAATTTTCTGTGAGAGTTTTTCTGAACTGAAATGTCTTATCCTCTCAAAAAGGATTCCTTGGTCAAACACTTGCATATTCAATAAGGAATCTTGATTGATCTTCAATTGTAATATCCTTATCTTAAAAGAGAAACTTCTTCTTCTTCTTATTCAAAGGAAATTGTTTAAGAGACCGATGGTCTCTTAAGTTGTAAGGATTCCTGAACACAAGGGAAGGGGTATCCCTGTGTGGTTCAGACTTTCGTAAAAGGAGTTTTACAAAGAGAGTGGAAAATCTCAAGTGGGTTGCTTGAGGACTGGATGTAGGTACGGGAAGTGACCGAACCAATATAAATCAAGTTTGCATTTCTCTCTTCCTTTAAACTTCTTTTATGTTTTGCTTTAAAGAAGTTTATTTTGAATTGTCTTTTGAGTAATTCATATTAAGGGTACATTGTTAATCCAAAAAGAGAGAGTGAAATTTTAATTGGGAAATAGTTTTTGTATCTTAATACAACCTCCCTTTCTTAAGATAACTGAGATCATTTATCTAACACATTGGATAAAGAAAATATTTATAACTATTGAGATTGTTAGCTTAGCGTAGCCAAATCCTCAATATTTTGTTTATTTTTGTATTTAGCTACTTTCGTCCACCAACTGCTTGTTTTTTTTTTTTTTGCTCACCTTTAATTTGTTCTATTTTTAGTTTAGAACCAACTTTATTTTTCTGCACTTTTACATTAAAACAAAATTTTCTTTGACGAGATCTTGAATTTGCATGGATAGCTTGATGCAAACAAGTTATTGTAGATACGATACTCAGACTTTTCATTTTATTTTATTTATACGATACTTTGGTATGCTTGTCAAGGATTTATCAAGCAAATTGGTGTCGTTTCGGGGACTTGTTTCTCGCATTAGGCAATTTGTGCTATTTTCATATTCTAGGCATTGATTCTTTTTTCTTTCATTCTTCACACTTAAATTTCTTTTACTATGTTATCTTGTGTTACCCTTTGTACTTTAGTCCCTTGTGTATCTTTGGAGTTAATGTTTATAGAGTAGAACCTTTGATGAATTCTAGATTTACACATGGGGATTCTTGGAGTATCATGCTAACACAACAAAGACTTCTTAGCAATCAACTAGAGAAATTGTCTCAGCATCTTGATTTCATGCAGTTGAGGGTCAATGCCCCACAAAATTTTAATGTTCTTTATGGAGAAGAGTATTCAACTGGTCATTATAATCTACTTTGTGGGAAATTCATTATGGAAGCAAGACTCACACCCTCACAACTAACTTGGAAAAGATAGACTCTTGAATCTTGAAAATGTGCTGATACAATTCATGAAAGCTTTTCAAGCTAACTTTGAAGCCAACCAAAATTTAATTAGAAATCTTGATATTCAAGTTAGGAGGCTAGACAACCATATTGCTGAAAGGTCTTCTATGGCCATAAGGGAAGAAAATTTAATAGAAATCAAAGCGCATGAGAGGAGTCTTCACAAAGGGCATTATTCAAGAGAAAAGGGTGAAGAAAAGAATATTTTTTTAATAGAAAAATTTCGTTTTGAAAAGAGGAATTTGTGAATCTAGATGCTCCACTAATTTTGTTTTTATTTTTTTAATTCTCATTTTTTTATTCAATCCTTTAATTTTTATTTTTTTTCAATTATATTAATAATTTTTTTTGGAAAAGAACTCTATTGGGCTTTAAGTTACGAAAGCTATTAGGGCCTTTCCAACTTCATTTATATAAGTACCGCACTTCTGAGAATGGCCAAGAAAGGATAGCAGTTTTCCATTATTTTTCAATCCTTTTTTAATTTTAAAATTTATATTTTTTTATCTATTTTCTTAAATTTATTTCAACATAAAATGACCCAATAGTGAAAAGAAATTATCATCGTAATTTCTCACCGTAATGCATTCAATTTGCATGGTGGAGCAACCTGTTTGCCCTTAAATTTCTTAAAGTGGTTCTCTCTAGCTAGGAATCTTTTGATTTTTTATTTTATTTTTTGGGACAAGGGAATGGACCTAAGACATTGGGCCCATCTTGGCAAAATTACGGACCTTCCTTAATACATATAGGGCAGTCGCTTCCTGCACCTCCTAATTATTTCCTACATATAATTTGGAATGTAAAATTGTCTTCCAGATTAGCCTTTTCCGAATGTCATTTCGTTTCGAATTAGCCTTTTTAGAAAGTTAAAAAGGTGCTGGAAACATATTTAAAGGTGCAGGAAGCAACTGCCTTTAATATAGGTTATAGCCTGTTAACAGTTTTTTGCAAAGAAAGGGCTAGAGCCCATTGTAATTTCTTCCAGATGACCCAAATTAATTGTCATGGACAAAAAGGAAAAAGCGACCCAAATTCAATACGTTACTATTTTTTTTGTGAACAAGGGGAGAAAAAGGCGAAAACAATTATGGAATAGTCAAAAACAAAAAGGAAACGAAATCAGAGTGTAAGTTTTGATAGGAAAAAGAACAATCAAATAATAATGATATCATATAATAAAATCACCCTGAAATTTTTTCAAAAATAAATTCTTGAGAAGAAAAAAATATTTGAAATAAAAAGATAAATACTAAATAAAACTATAAAAAAACTACTAAATAAAAAAAATTATGTTGATTTTTCAACGAATTAATCCTTTCCTAAAAAATGAAATAATTCCATCTCTATATAAATTGGAATAATTACCTTGAATGATAGTTCTTTTAGAAATTATTCTTTAATGAGAATACTAATTAGGAATTTTTCTTTAACTAGACTATTTTTAGGAATTTTTTTAACCTCTTATTTCTTTTGATCTATCTTTTTCATATTTATTTTTTAAAATTAAATTTAATATTTTAAAAAATATCAATAGTTAAAAGTTACCTTATCTCACAAATAAAATTCTTTAAACTAAATTTAAAATATAATTTATATACTCAATTATATATGACACACTTTAATTGTAATATCATTTATACATTCCAAACTTGTTATTTATTATAAGTTTTAGTTATACAAAATAAACATTTATCTTTTTTGCGTACTAGTAGGATATGAGAAATTAAAAAATAAAAAACAATGCATGAGTTATCCCATTTAAAAAAAGTAGCCTGGAAATTTAAAGCAAAAAATAAAAAATCTAATATTAAGTAATCTTTATAGTGCATGGGTTACAGTTAATATAATAAATATGAAAATTTCATGTCTATCCTTTTTCCTTTTATAAGACATTCTTTTCTTTTTATCCCATAAAAAAAGAAAAAAGAAAAAGAAAGAAAAACTAATTAATAAATACACAGAAAGTCAATTTCAACATTTAACAAGATATCACGTTTTGCTGCAAAGGAAATATTTTGGAAAATCAGCACATATATAGTTTTGATCATCAAGTCTTTTAAATATAAATAGAATAAAATATGTATTTAATTAGTTAGAGAAAATTTTATTCTAATAAGTATCACTACCTATCACATCATATACAAGAAAAATATTATTCAAACATTAATACATTTTTAACATATGTAATATTGTTACCCAACACCATTTAAGTTATTCAACAAGATAGTTACAGATCCTAAAAAATATGCTGTAAGGTAATTAAATAGATTGAAATATCTTGCTAAGGTAAGGATGATGACACCTATGTTCCAAAATGGGTGACAAACACCGACACTCTAATCACAAAGAGGGGCAACCTTTAGTTGATTTCCAGAATTAAATTCATATGCCCCTTGCTGAGTTTTCCGAAGGGTACCCTATGGAATCATAGGTCTTTAACTTGAGTTGGACGGACATTAATATTAATGGCCAACACCCAACTTTGTTTGCTTGAGATAAAAGCGGGCATAAAATAATGTTCTCAAGTATGAACCACTATTTATTTTTGTTTTTGGCCAAAGAAAAAATGTAAATAAGCATGTGATCAGATTCTCTCTAAACGGAGAGAAAATAGAAGAATTTTTTTTGTTTACCTACTTCCCCTTACTTATTAATTTCCCTTTTGAATTTTAATTAATACCCTTTTGGTTTTTTTAACAATTTATATTGAAATGTTTTTTTCAAATAGATTAAAAAGAAAAAAAGAAAAAAAATTCTACTATCGAAGACATATACATTTTATTTGGTTCATGATTTTTTTTGCTAAATTTTTATATGTATATAACCTATCATAAATATTCATTGTATTTTATAATTTTTTTAATTTAATACTTATGGAAATAGATGCAAATATAAAGTTTTTATAGGATTAAATGATCTAATGATAATGAAAATATAACACTTTCCGGTCCTCTATGTTCATTATATTTTATTTTACTTAAATATATTTTTTAGTTTGTGTAATTAAATATTTTTTAAATTTAGTATTTTTTATTTGTAGTCTAATTTTTTCAAACATTTCATGAATGTTGAGGTCATCATAAAGCCACGTCAGCAAAAAGTTAACATAATCACATTCCACGTTATCATAATAGAGGACTAAAATTAGAATTTTCTTTATAGAAATTAAAATGAAACAAAAGAATTTACATGAAAAAGAAAAAAATATATATTTGTAGGCAAAAGAAACATTTAAGCATTGAATGTAAAATATAAAATAAAAAATCTTAAATAACAACAAAAATAAATAAAAAAATATAATGTATCAATCGACTAAAGTTTTTTTTGGCTTATACACCCTACACAGTACTAACCCAGACTTTGAGATTTTTATTAAAAGTGATTATTTAAGGTCATCAATAAAAATAATGTATGAAAGAAAAATGTTAGTAACTTTTTTTTTCGACACTCCTATGTGATTGATTGAAATTCACTAATTTTGATGATTTCATTTATCATTCAATGATTTTCTATCCTAATTTAGATACGTAAAATTCATAAAAAAATTGATGATTTACAACAAATTTTATCCAATTACATAAAGAGTAGTGTTGAAAATAGAATGTAAGAAAAAGTGTCGCCAATATTTGTTATTTTAAAGATCATGCATTTTTTCAATCCTTCTCCATTTTGTTTCCTTGTTCAACTCATAGTTTGCACTCTCAAATTGATGACTTTTTTTTTACTTTAAATTGATTTTTCTTTCTAAAATCTTGGACACAGAAAAACTATATACAGTATTTCATTAAATTCAAAAAATATAAAACAATGTACAGAAAATATATTTGTTTAAAATAATTAAATGTTTTACAAAAAAATCAAAACAAAATCTGATATTATTCTCATCAGTTAAAGCTAGAATTTATTCAAGTAATCCAAATTATATTATAAAAATACCTTTATTAACAACTTAATAACCAGGTTATGGTTACCTATTGAATCCCATTTGATATTCAAGGCACTGTGCTGTGCTGGCATTGGTGAAAAGCCACACTGGATTCACTGTAGTCAGGTTTCACACATTTGAGCCAGCAGCCATGATCTAATGGCTGATTTTTTTCATTCATTAATTTTATAAAAAATGAAAAATAAAATTAAGGGTTCAGATTAATTATTTTTCTTCTCTCTTCCAATACTGCAGGGGTATTTTGTGGCTCTAAGAATCCTTGTCAGCAAATTGCATGCTTCAGCACACCCGGTTGACAAGATCCGATTCGGATCTAATATTAAAAATATGATTACAGAGCGTAATATTTCCATTCTTCATGATGATATTAAATTAAGCTAAAACCAAAATTTAACAAAGGTTGGTCAATGAAACCATAATGAAGAGTTGGAACTTTTCCAACCAGATATATATGAATGTGAAAGTGGAGGCAGACAAGTCCTCAGAGCCAGCTAAGTTCGTAGTGGCACTTAAGGGATCGTTGGGAGAGGAATATAATTTGGATCACGTAGAAATAAATTGGACCCAGTTGCATGGTGGCATAGCTTTGTTTTAAAAATCCACCTATCAAACATTAGTCTAAAAATTTGTTGTCAGTTTTCAAGGCTTACATTTTTCTCTAGAGATATGTTAGCACGAAACATTAAGGTGGGTGCATACAATTGGTTGAATAATAAATTAAATAATGAAAAAAAGTTTTACAGAAATCATGCCAAAAATAATTGATATATATGTTTCGTGCAATTCGTTTCACATCGTAATGTAAGAAAACCAAAGTTGCACTATAGAAATGGTGAGTATACGAATTTGATTTCCGACAGTGCACTCTGTCTCATTTTCCCCTTTTCTCCTCTCCCCTTCTAACACCCACGAGTAACATGATTGTTCTGACAGATTGTAACATGTTGTATCACTTCTATTGGTCGGTTAGATATTTGGAATCAGACATCGATGGTAGTAATTAATACTATAGTATAGCACGAAGGATGAAAAAAAATATATTACTAAGGAATTTTCTGGTAAATGAAGGTGGCCTTTCTGGTTTTTGTCATGAAAAATTCCATTTGTGCAAAAGTACAAAACATGTGCTGGAAGGGACCGCGAGGGAGTTCTTGTGTCCAAGCCTATCGTGAATGAAAACTCCACGCATTTCAACTGATATCAGTACTTGGATATACAAGCGCTGGTGGCCTTACGCACATACTGACCTATAATCATCCTTCCATAGCATTTCACATATGCAACAAATTGGTTCCAATTATTTCTTACTTGCATCTCTGGCCAGATCTCTTGGAGTATCATATAAAAATGAAAAGATTGAAGATCATATAAGTAAAGACAAGACTCATAAAATTAAATTTTAAAATTTTTAGTTAAGATGTGATATGAAATTCATTTATATAATTATTCATGATATATTATATATTGGTGTAATTGAGTCATTTCAACAATAATCTGTGTTTAGTTGACTGCCTTATTAATTTGAGATTTAACTTAATTTGATTGAGATTGATAATATATTAAATTAGATTAAATTGATTCAATTTATCAATATAATATATCAATTTTAATATCATATATAATTAAATCATAAAATTAAGGAAACATAAACTAAAAATTGAGACATGTTTTTTAAAATATATAAATTATATTAATATAAATATAACTTCATAATTGGATTTATATTGTCCTTTAGAAGTCTTATTATTAATATATAATTATGAAAAAAATACTTTTAAACTAATTCCATAAGATACTAGACATGAATAGGACTACTCAAACCGTAACCTAAAACTTGCACTGATTTTCATTTTTAAAACTCAAAATTGTCAAAACTAACTTTAAAAGGGATTGGGCCGAGTTAATGTACATGACAGATAAAAAAAAAATCTCAATGCCTATTAATCTACCAGCTTAATAGGGTTTGACAAATTATCTTAATGCAGAAGTACATTATTCTACCGTAACTCTCCTAGTTATTTAGAAATCATGATAATGACTTTTAAGTTAATAAGTGTAAATGTTAATAAATTTGCCCATACATAACATGCTATTATTTGATGATAGTACATAGCTTTAGATATATACAGTTCTCTGTTGTTTTTCTGGTAGTTTAAGGTTTTCCTTTTTCCCCATTGGTGTTAATAATATGCAAGGGTCTGCTCGGTTAAGTGTTTGACTTGAAATATATTGATTTTTAACTGAAGTCATGAGTCATTTCAAGCAAGTGCATCCTAATTTTCTCATCTTTTTACATTCCTTTCTTCACTCTTCCAACGACACAAGTGTGCAATTAGGCTCCACCTAATAAAGTTTACAGAATATGCATTTCTTATTTACTTGCAGCTTCGGTTCTTTGTGCTTCCCCAATATACATAACTTTGGCCTAAAAAGTGTATGATTTGGGTTACTTTTGCCTCTAATGAAGCGTCAAACTGCTGCTGATGTGGTATTCATTTGATTTGCCAAAGTTCGGTAACATAGTTTTGGACTTTTGGGATTAAAAACAAATCATAATAACTAACATTATTATCTTATTAACGCTCATGTCATATTATATATCTTCCTCTCTTTCTCTCCATCTTCTTGGCATGTATGTATGTTCTTTCTCCGACAATTAATTATCTCCATCAAAATCGATAAATCTGGCCATTATCACATTGTTTTCTATGGCATTCGCAACTATCTTCGAGAAAATCCCTTGACAGTTTAATGTCGCTGTCTATATAGACATTTTTCATTAGACTGACGCTCTCACTTATCATAAATCACGGTCTAAATTTTCTCAAACATATTTGGGTCATCTTATCAATTTATAAATGATCTCTTGGACTAATGTGGAAAACAAAGATTCCTAAAGATTAAGATGAGTTTTGTGCTACTTCGTAGTCTTATATGAGGAGCCAGAGCCAGGGTATCTGCTTTACGTAGGATTTAAGTTTTTTCCTTTTACAAAAAAAA
This sequence comes from Glycine max, assembly GCF_000004515.6. Lineage (NCBI taxonomy): Eukaryota > Viridiplantae > Streptophyta > Magnoliopsida > Fabales > Fabaceae > Glycine > Glycine max. The sequence continues at coordinate 6,787,147 of NC_038248.2, forward strand.
AAAGAATAAACAATATGGAAGAAAGGAAAAAAAGAAAATCTTGTGTTTGGTGTTAGAATTAATGTTGAGAGATATGTGACTTAAGGGACTAATAAATAAATAATTAATGATTAAATTGTAATTGAATTAATTAAAAGAAGTCTTGATGGGAGCAGTGGTTATAAGAGAAGGTTAATACTCACTAACGTGAAACAAGGTCTCATTCCTGATAGAAAAATGCTCTCTCTATTCTATAGCCATCACAAAACGTAGAGAATAAAAATAATCAATGGAGTGAAATCTTATTTCTCTCCATTTCTAAGAAAATTAAAATACACTGGAGAGAAGTCTTTTTATAGAGAAAGATTCGTATTAGTTGTTTATATATTATTTATGAGAATCATAGGTTTCAAGATTCTGTTAGTTTTCAATCATTAATAATTTAAGAAACTCTTAAAATTTTACATTTAGAGCATAAAAGAAAGACATTTTGATTTTTTTTCCTCATTATCATTTTGGTACGAAATTATCCGCGTATAAAACAATGACAACTCATTGTTGGAGACATAAGCACATACATATTTAGTATTCTCCTTGCAACGTTACCTATATATTTCATACTTAAATATCAATCAAGATTCGAATCCTAAACTACTTCATTGATTAAGAGACATAAATCATTATCTTTTTATCAATGTTGTTGATCAAAAGTGATTGATATTATATTTACATATGATTGAATCTTGAATTGAAGAAAATATTAATTAGTTTGAGATAATTATGATTCCGACTAATCTTCATAGTATTATTAACTTTTTTATAATTAAAAAATATAAATACATATTATATAAAGATTGGCTAGAGCCTTCAAACATATGGTAGTCCAAGTTTATCTAATAATTTATAGTTAAATCGACCGTAATCAATTTTTTTATAGTGCCAACATGTAATAGGCACAAACAGTTTCGGTGTAGCTTTTTTGCCCCTGGTCCGATTACTTACCCAAAGAAAAATGTGACAAACTCATAGAAAAGTCGAATTTAGAGGAAAAAATAACAAACCGGGAAGAAAGATCCAAATATTTATAGCTACATAATAGAAGTGGGTTGTTCTTTTTCTTTTGAAAAAAAGGGACAAAGGTAGACAAAAGAAAAAGAAATTGCCATTAAACAATGACTATGACTAAATTTGCTTTTTATAAGCGGAGAAAACAAATCGATTTGGTGGGCATAAAATAAAATTAATTTAATTAGTCATAATCTTTTATGAGTATGAGTTGGACAAGAGAGATTTTTCCTTTTAACCTCTTTCTCCCTATTTTTTTAATTCTAATTAAATCTTTTTATTTTTTATTTTTTGTAAAAAATTACTAAAATATGGCGGCAATGAGGCTTTTGGGAAATAAGTAAAGAAGGGTATGGTGGGTGGAGTCAAGGAGAGTTGCCAAGTGGGTCTCTATGATCTACGTTTTCTAGACACACAATTCAATTTCAGGGTACTCTCTCCCTTCTTGATCAACAAACGAAAGAAGAAATGGTTGAGTTGAGATTCTCCTTCTGCTGTAGCAAATTTGCATTGTGTTTTGTCTATCACACCTAAAAATCAGGATTTGATAAATTGGACTTTGGTTAGATTAAGAGAAACAAAGGTTGAACTAAATAGACTTCCAATTCAACTTTGCCATATATATGGCGTGTCATACATGGTGTTTCAAAATCACCGACCACCTCTAAATAATATCAAATCGCACTTCTTTAATAGAAAAAGAGAAAAAAAAAAATTGAAGTTACTGCATATTGCACTGATAATAATTGCTCTCTAGCTATCAATGGTAGTAGAGGAACGATGGCTATTGGCTGCCGACAGTTTCATTAGTTGAATAGTGCTAAGAAATGGTTTCCAAGACGTTATAGCAAATAACACCTAAAACTTAAAGCTATTGTGTTGTTTTAATATAAATTGTTTGCATCCGTGTATAAAGTGGGACCAAGCAATCAGATTTGGTTGCTCATTTCCTTCATATTTCATTTATTTATCTCTAATTTAGCCCAATTGAGTGTGTAAAATGGCCCATAGGAGAATGCAACCAGAATTTTTTTAGATGCTTTTAGAAGAAAATGTTGTTGTCATAAATTAATTATTTCAGAAGTTTAACATGTCTATAAGTTCCCGCAACAGCTCAATTAATTTTAGGCCTGTTTTAACTATGTGAATGTATTACTCTTAACTAGTTACATCATGTTAATCATGTCATGTTAAAAATCTAACTACTTAAACTACTAAGTCAAAATACATTAATGATTTTATACTTTTCATATCTCTTAACATTTTTTTAGAGGATATCTCTAACAGTTACTCTTTTTATATTCTTAAATATATATCATCTTAATTATAACACTAATTAATTAATATGATTAAAATAAGAAACAAGCAATGAATGGAATAATACTCCATTAGAGGGGGTAGTTGGTTAATTAATTAACCACTGATAGCAAGCGCAAAAAGATACAAAGTGATGACTTTATGAGCATATCAAAAGGAGAGTCAAAGGGATATTCTTTCTTTGTAGTAATTATTGATTATTGATTTACGTGGTCGTTAAAGTCCACTTGTTTATTTTTGCTTGGACCATTTTGGAGATTTAAGATAAGAAGGAAAAAAAAAAAAGATCTTAAAAAGTGGAAGATGACTGATTGTGTTTGAGACAAAATTAGTATGTCTGCAGCCAACAATTGATTATTGTGTTTTGGATGAACAATTAAAATCAAAGCAACTAACAATTGCAGGCAATGCACGAGAGTGAGTAGAGCGCAAAATAATGCGCATGTTACTGGGAAAATTGGTATGTCAATACTCAATAACCAATTACCTCAAGACTTGTCAAAGTTGGTTATTTTAAAGCAATTGGCTTATGCTGCAAAGTCTTCAAACCAAAAAACTGAGAAGTCTGAACATGTGTGTGTTTCTCTTTTACTGTTTAGAAAGAAAAAAACAAGAAAAAGGGAAAAGAATAATGGGTCATTGGAGCTTGTCCAATTTGACTGCAAAAGTTCTTGTTTTAATGTTCTTGATAGAGATTTATTGTTAACCTTAGCGACTAAAGAAAAGATAGGAACAAATTAACATGTTTTGTCTAATTTAAAATGAAAAAAAAATTACAACTCATGTATTGAAGTTGTAGGGTTTAAGTCCTTTCAATCTTTCTTTCAGGGTTAACTTGAAGAATATATCTTAAAGAAACACATGAATTATATGATATTCCTTATCTTTTTCTTTCTGGTTTTCCCTTTTTTTGTTTGAGAAAGTTAGTGTGGGTGTGTTACATTGGCCCCTTTTTCATATATATTCTGCAACGGAAAATAAAAAAAGAAAAAAAGAAAAAGAAGAAGGTAACTTTAAATAAAGAGAACAAGAAAGATATGTAAGAATAAAAAAAGGTAGGTGCATAGGTGGGTCCACAGTAGTACATACTCAATGTGGTGGGCACAGGACATATTTCCAACCCTTTTTCACATGATATTTAGGAGCATCAGAACATCAACAGAACTCTAAACCAAATGCACCTAGAAATGAGATCTTTTATTTCTAGATACATGGGAATATGCAAACTCAATTTTTCACTCGGCAGAAAACTAAAATTGTAAAAAAAATTGGAAATATAAAAGTTACTCCTACCTTGAGAGTTTGACTTGGGAGCGTTTTCTTAGTTTAATTGAAAGGGGATAAAATGAAACATTTTTAACTTGGTTCAATCTCATTCTTACTGTGTCTCGCCTAATTAATTAAGCAAATTGTCCATGACATCGATGAATGTACTATACATATAGGATTTAGTGCTAGCTAGCTAATGACAATAATATAAGTAAATAATTAAGATCCTAGTTATTTGGCGATTGAAAATTCCTACCTCTAGATAAAACAGGTATGTGAGTACAAGAATAATGCACGGTGATGGAGATAAGCTCAACCATAATTAGTTAAATGACAATCACAGTTTGTTCAACTTTTCACATGAATAAACAGTGAGGTTCAGTTTCATATGACTTTTTGGAGAGAAACCGAAATTAAAGGGGATTTTGATTTTCAGATTATACACATATAATGTGATGTCTGGGGCTCTAGGCATTCAGTTTCCTCAACATAGTGCCGAAAGAAGCACAAAATTTTGACAACATGACAGACATAACTCCTTAATCAAGGGCTTGTTAAGTGTCAGGTGCTTAATTATACTATTAGAGGTCCCATCGAAAACCGATATAAGCATTATTCCAGAGCGCTAAATTTCATGTCATTCATTAATACCTCACCTGATTATTTCTTCCAACTTGCTAAGGTTAATATTCTTGTCTATAAATTACTTAAGTTTGGCTAATTAAAAAGCACGTAATTAAATTATGCTCTTTATATAGTTTTCCCGCTAAACTGTTCCACATGTTTTGTAGTCTTTAATTAGCTAGCTAATAGAAGTATCATGTTCTTGATAATGACGCTTTCAATAAATTAAGGTTGAGTAGAGACCCGCACTTCACTCACTCTGCATTAACTTAACAACATCCTTGACATATTCCTCCAATTGCATTTTAACTTTTCTATGGGAAGGAATGGAGAGATTAAAAAAAAGTGAATAATTTATGTAGAAATAATATAAAAGATTTTTACATTTTTATTTAATTATAATTTACAACTCATAATCATGTATAATAAGTCTATTAATTTTTACAATAACTAACTTAAAAAACATGTTAATGGTATTTTTTTATTGGTGGAAAATAAATAAAAAATATTATACTAATAATACATAAAAGTTAAACAAAAAAATTATGCACAGAGATAAGTACAATGAAGAGAAATTAAAACGGGAAGAAAAACTGAAGAGGATTTGTGAGGAAAAAAAATGGGAATACAATTCCTTGGCTAGCTCATTTGATTATAATTCAGATTGGATCGATGATCTTGACTGAATATATGCTTTTGGTCTCTCGGAACTGTACTTCATATGTTTCCCTTCTCCCCAATTAAGAAAGTAATAAACTTTGCCTTGTAGATTAGAATATACCTAAAATAAAATAACGTCTCTTGAACAGTTGCGTTTAATATCTAATTGAATAAATGTGTTTGCCATCCTGTATTGGGGCACATTTGGACTGTTCAGAATCCGTTTTTTTGTCCATATGGATAATATATTGTTACAATTTGGAGTTATATATAGGTTATGCATAATTAAAAGTCAATTTGAACGTTTTCTTTAATCAAATTTAATAAACTCAATTACACCCAAATAATAATCTATTGCGAGATGCTTACTTATTACCAATAAAGTTATATGTATGGTTCCTATGGCTCTTATTCCCTAATAATTGATGTTGTTAGAACTTGCATGGTTGTATTCTTTGGCAGAGCACCAAAAAAAAATCTTAATAGTCCATTATTTAATCGTTTAAAACTAAAATGCTACTGATTTCAACTACCATTGTTTCCTCATCCCTTCACATTTAAAAATAGTGCAAGTCCTTCCACAAGTCAAGAATTCAAGTCCTAATATGAAAAGTTAACAAGCGTTGAAACAATCTTTTGTGCAGTGGTCGTTGTTTGTCCAATTAAACTTTTAGTTAGAAATGGTAATTCAACTTAGATCAAATAGGCATTCATGAAAATTATTTATAATGCACAATAGTTTTACTCAGTAGATGGGTCTAAATTAGGTATAAATATCCACAATTTTTTTTTTTATAAAAGGTTAAATATGACCGTGTGATGTAATATTACTGACATTGCATATATGAATAAAATAAACGTGATAACAAGATTATGATTTTATCTTCTTAATAAAGGAAAAAAAATACTTAAACACCATTAGAGAAATAATATGATTGATGAAATAATGTAAAAGAAAGAGAAAGAAAAAAGAGAATTGTGAATAGAGTGTTTTTATTATTTGATTTAAATGTCTAAATATTATTACTCCTTAATAATGTAGCACTAACTTTTCCACTTCCTTTTAGATCATTAGAGGGATAACTTTTTATTTCTAGAGGCAAACTTATCACATGTGATAATCTCCTTCCCCTTCTCTCAATTAGTCGTCTTTGTAATTTTTTTACTAACTTAAATATGGAAGCATCTTTTCATGTAAATTTCCCTCCAACTACTCCATTGACTAAGACACATAAGAGGATTAATTGTGTATTGAATATCAAAACTTACATCAAACTAAATGTGGTAATAACGCAACTTATTATCAATTTTACTTGTGATATCTTTAAATTCAACTAACATTTATTATATTTTTTTCCTTGAAATTACATTTTTTGTTAGTTTCTCTTCACTTGCAAAACTCTTAGAGAGTTATAAAGCGGATTGAAACTCAAGAAATCTTAATGACCTCTCTTATGTGTGACCTAGTGTAACTTAATAGGTTCATGTCTATTTATTGAGTATGATTGGGTCCAAGGATTAGAGTCCCACATGTTCTAAGGAGTCCTCAATTGAACAATTTATAATCCTGAGCTTGAAAGATGTAAGTGCTTATTATGCTCATCAATCAATCCAAAAAATTCACTTCCTCTCAAACACTAAAGTTAAAAGACAAGGGTGTTTGTTATGCTCAGTCTATCTATCTAAGTAGTCCAGCTTTCTTATATCATCCTTTATTACACCAAATAGGAAAAGAAAAATAAATTGAAACAAAGCCAATAAACCTTTGCTGGAGTCTTGAGAAAGGAAAGGAATTCCAATCTAGACATAAGTATAAGTTCATCATACAATACAGGGGTTCAAGCAGAGAAAAAAAAATATTTGTAGAAGAGGAAACTTCGATACTTCAAACGAAAATCAGCCTCACACAAAAATATATAGAGAAACTGATATAAAAAGAAAAAAAATGAGCTTCTCTAAAAAAAATGAATTATTTTATTTTTCCAGAAAAAGAAAATGATTCTCTACAACTATTACGTTATTTTTACTCTAATACAGGGTTGACCACAAGCAACGTAACAATAATTTAATCCAACTTGAGAAAAACATTTAATGCAAGAAGTATCAACTCAGATTAAAAAGTCGTAAATAAAGTATTACCCCCTCCCCCAAAACACCCACAACCGAAAAATGTAAATACAGAGTTTTCCTCAATTTATAAATCTACATCTATATCAAAATTTGCCTGTATCTCAGTTTTCACCTACCAGCCACATTTACATCTACATTAATACCAAGAATAAAAAAAACAACCATTTCAAGTTCATATTCACACATGCACGGATTAAAAACTTTAGTTAACATACTGAATATTAAAAAATTGTAGACTTATTCCCATGAGGATGGAAATCATGGAATAGTTTAGAGTTTAGACAGATGCACCAAATTTACAATTGGTTTCCAGAGTATCAGTATCACGTTCAATCACATGGTAAGAAGCAAAACTTTCACAAAGTATCGATGCATATCAAAATTTATGAGGTTTGGTCCCCAACTTCACACAATCTAGTATTCCTAAAACAACAATATAGTATACACGGTAATTTTTCCTATTTGGAAATGAAACTATTTTCTATCAATTATAACAATCATTTTCACTCAATTCCAGCAATACAACAGAAGTTGCGATCCCCTGAAATTTAGAAAATACAGAATCCTATGGTTCTGCCTTCCCCAAACCTTCCTACACGCTTTCTGTTCCAAACTCGAGTTTGGAGTCATATATCTTTGCAGCCGATCGATATTAGTAGAATTTAATCATTTAATTACTATATATTGTGAGTGTAATTTTTTTTTTACTCTACAACCAATCAGAAATTATTATAAATATTATTTTTGATATAATTATTATAAAAATTAACAAATAATGATTTATAATTAAATGATCAGGTAAAATTACTTTATACCGTCATTACATAACTTATTTTCTCATTATAATATAAGTTCTGTAGTTGAAAATTTAAAGATATATTTTTCATTTACATAACTGCTTAATCAATAGATATTTTATAAAAGTTAAAATTAATTTTGTATACTAATAAAATTATCTGTAATATAATGTATTGTTTTATTAGTGTGGTCTTAATAACTTTTACACACACATGTTGTATACTAATAAAATTATCTGTAATAGAATGTGATGTTTTATTAGTATAGTCTTATAAAATTTACATACACATGTTGTATGCTAATAAATTGTCTGTAAGATAATGTATTATTTTATTAGTATAGTCTTAAAACGTTTACACACACATTTTGTATGCTAAAAAAATTATCTTTAATATAATGTGTGTGCAAACGTTTATACAAAACTTAGTATTTATTGTTGGGATGAATTTGTTATTTTTTTTTATCTAATCTGCACCAGCAATAAATATTGAGTTTTGTATACGATACATTATGGTGCATAAATTTAATTTGTCTAATCTACACCAGCCACTGCAAATCGAACATTTACTTGAATTGTGTCTGCAAATACTACCTGGCTTGTATTTGTAGTTTTCTACGACAGGGGTGCAAAGGGCAAATTAAATTGAATGCGAAGATATTGGTTAACTTATTTAATTAACATGCTCATGTCGCATTCATTGTCGGAATCGCAGTCATATTCATCTGTAAATCAATTGGTGAGTTAATTAACATGTTTATGCCCAAATAAGTCACGTTTGATTCACGAAATTTTAAATGATAGGATTGGAATGGAATAGTGACAAATGAAATAACCATTCTCAATTCATAATTTGGTAGCTTTATGAATTGAATAGTCTTTTAAGTCATAGTAATTAACACTTGTCCATTGCTTCTCGAGTTTGTTCATAAAGCCATATAGAAGGAACTGCTTCTTTTGCCTGGAGGCGTCCCTTCGGTGAGTCAGGTCTCCAATATCTTCTAAATCACTGCAGCTGTTTGTCTTTCTCCATCTCGTCTCCTTAGTTAGTTAAGGCAGATTTCGTCCATTGGATCAAGTATTGAGAGTATTTGTGCAATGGTAAAATAGAATGATGTGCTTTATTTTCAGTTTTTCATTTGTAGTAAGGGGTGCACGTCTCCTTTGTCTCATTAAGCCTTTCATAAACGACCTTGTTGTTTGACCGGGAGGAAGAACAACTTCAGTTATACGTTGGCCTTGTTATTATTTCATCTTTAGCATGAAATGTCCTTTAGTTCATTGAATTTAAGCTCTAACTTCATCCTTGTTTGATTATTTTAATTTCAATCCGATGAATAGTTTGATTGTCAATGAATTTTAAATTGGTAGCTCGTCCAAGTAGTTTCTTTAGTAGCTAATCCTGGTGTTGCTTCAAATTGTCTAACAATATGGGCTTCTCTAGAAGGACAAGTTCGGGCCCTTTTATTCTTTTTTTAGGAGCTTATATGATCATGCTTGAGTTCATATATAAGATAAAGTCTTACATTAGATATAAATGGATATTTGAATTCATATTCAGGTCTTGATGTATTAAAGTTTTGGGTTGAAATATGATATCAAATTCGATTGTGTGATTTGTTCATAGTCCATTAATGAAGATCTTTTTGATGTTTAATCTCCCTCAAATTCTCAATAATTGGTATCAAAATCGATAATTTGATTGAGTGATTGATTTGAATGAATATAATGAAATTGACGATAGATTCATTCATAGAGAGGTTACAAAGCATGTCCCATTAATGTGAGCTAACACATTGCAAGTATCCATTGTTGGGGACTAATTGTGTAGTTCCTGGATAATTGACTATGTGAACCAAGCAATTTTACTAGTTACAATAGATAAGCTCTAAGGGCCTAACAAGTGATGCAAGTAACTAAAGCATATTGGCGGTTATGGTTAAGCAAACTCTAAGTGTCACCATTGAATACTCCTGATTAAAAAATAAAAATGGACAAGTTGAGTAACATATAGGTGAGAAAGACCAACAAACTTAATGCCTTAAGGTTTTTGATTGAATAATATTTCTAGAAATGGAAAAAAAAATTGTGAAACAAACGCCTCCAAGGAATTATACTTCCTAAGGTTCATGTTTTATAAGAATGTCAAAATATGTTTGATATGTCTAAAATATTTCGAGAGATGAGAGGCATAATTGTATTTTTATACTAAAAACTTATCCCCTTTATGAAAATCTTGGATTACTATCCCTTCCTATAAAGTTTTTGTGAGAAACTTAAGGTGTGTTTGGTTTGCATTTCATTTTCTGTTTTCATTTCCTGAAAATTGTTTTCATTTTCAAAAGATTAGAATTTTAAAAACATGTTTGGTTTGACTTCTTGAAAATTGGTTTAGGCATTTCATCTATTCAATAAGAATGTATGCTCTAGAAAATTGGTTTAGACATTTCAACAAACACCTTATCGGCAACAAAAACATTTTTAACCCTAGCACACAAGAGTGTGTCGTTACCACCCTCCATTGTGTCGTCGAACCACCCTTATTCGCCGGCGTTGCACCTCACCACCAACAAACAATTGAGAACGCCACGAAACTACCCAAAAGGGAACAAAATCATTGAAGCCCCAACATAACCACTAACTAGACTAATTTAGGTTGCAATAGGGTTTTGGTGTGATAGGTGGCGTGCACGACGTTTTGATAATGAAGGTTGGGTCACCGACGTTTGGGCTGATGATTGTGGAGGACCGGACGGTACAATCAATTTGAATTATGGTTTGGTGTTTGGAGGTGTGGGTGGTGGCCGTTTGAGGCATTGATGATGGAGTTTGGAAGTAGGTGGTGGTGCATTATGGACTGGTGATGATTTCGGGAGATAAATGTTGAAGGAGAAGAAGATAGGAGAAGGGTGGGTTTAGAGTATCAGAGACGAGACTGCTAACGAAGTTGATAATAATTATGACTCATGCCACCACATTTTCCTTTTAGAGAAAACATTGAAAACGAAAAATCTTTGTTTTAGTTTTTAGCCTTTTTTTGAGAATGTTTTCACTAAAAATATTTTTAAAATTTAAAACAAACACATTTTCAAATATATTTTCTATTTTTACTGAAAATGAAACAGAAAATGAACAAACCAAACACCCCCTTAATTCTTTTAAAGTGATTTCTAGGGTATGTTAGTTTCTTAGGAATAATTTTTAAGGATGTCATATCAAGCATAAGAATTTAACATTTTCAACTTAATTTATGTGTCATGTCCACATGTTTGAAAGAGAAACTTGAGGTGGAAAAAAGAAAAATTGTTCAAAAGTGAGATTTGAAAAATTTAAAATCTCTTTTAAACATATGAATATGACACACTAATTAATCATCTTAATTACTAACAAAATATTTAATAAAACCTTAAGCTGAAAAAAAAGAGTAATGATTTTTTTTTTATAAAAAGTCATACTTTTAATGTATATATATAATTCCTTATTTATTTTGAAATCAGTCAAATTATAATAGTGAACCAAATAGGCCGACTTTAGAATTTTAGAGGTCTTTTCTTTTTTCCTCTCCTATTTTGAGCCTAGCTTGTGACTTGTGAGAGCTCAGTGAACAATCAAAACTCTCAAGTACGGAGTCAATTGCGGCAAATATCCTCTCACTTTATTTTTCAGCACAGGACCTTCGATTATGGAACATGTACGATTGGACAGTTTTATTTCTTAAACACCAAAAGATTATACAAAATCAAATAAAGTAACTCCTAAATTCATCCCTGATATTTCGTATATCATTATCATATACGTCAAGCTTTAATTTTGACTAATTATAACATACTCACATAACATGAAAAATGTCTCGTGGACTGCCATTACATGCGGAGTGATTACATCCACATACACTTATATATATATATATATATCACAATTATTATCTTACTTGCGATATTTTATACCTTCTACAGCAAGAAAAAATGCTTACTTCACCGGCTACTCTTTCTACCAGAGACAATTTTATTAATATAATTATATATCTAAGATTTTAATTCAAAATTTCTGATTAAACTAATACAACTTCAAACTAATTGATACATGTGTTCAATGGTACTACTTTTAATTTTTAAAAACAATTTATTTTGTACATTCATTTTTCCCACTTCATTGAACTTATAGAACGTAGTTCATAGGATATTTTCAATATTTATCTAATGAACTTGTGAAGTATGATATCTTGGCACTATTACAATTTCCCTTTTTCCAACCTAAGTAGCGGAGAGGTATCTCAACCAACAACCATATAATAACAAAAATAAATAAATGCAGTGGATAACAAAAACATTATTTTTGTAATGTTTAAACAATAAATTTATTATAGTGGCAGATTAAAAAAACGAAAATGTAAATAAAGTCGCATGTTCTGTCAGACATTATTAACTGTAATGACAGATAGGCAGTCCTGGTCAGTGTACGTAAGTGAAGTTAAGAAAGTTATTTAAGTAAGAGAAGATCCTCAATGAAGTCATAATTGATTCCGCATCATCCAAAATATTTAACGACAATAATGGAGGTTTTTGAGATCAGTGTCAAAGTATTCTTTCTGTGTATCTATTATAACTTACGCTTATCCATTTAATAATATTTACACCCTTATTTTTACTCCAAAAATTATATATATATATATGTATAATTATTTATATATATTATAACAAATAAATTGTTACATTACTATGTCTATCAAATATTTAAAAGAAAATAATGACAAAAATAATTGGCCGCATGTTTGTTTTCACCTTTTTCCCCATCAATTTAGGTTATATATATTTTTTATCCATTTTACTATTTTTTTTTATTTTCGTAGTTTTCACTTGAAATTTTTTTGGTCCACTTACATCATTTCCAACACATTTTATTATCCATCTGCGTTATTTTTTTACTCGTTTAGATGATTTTCTCCTATTTTTGTTTCTTATTTGTAAATATTTTTAACACAATTAAATTTCTTGTTTACTGCAACACATTTAAATATCGTTTTCCGCTTATTTTTGTCTCTCTCATTTATATGATCCCCGTCCCCAATAAGCAATAGCCACCCATTTGACTAAATTCTTTTTCCACTTATTTTCATTTTTTTTTGTTTCTTATTTTCTTGTTAATTTTTATGATCTTTTTAAACTCATCTTACGTGTGTGATCAATTAATGAAAATTTTGTTTCAAATTTTTTTTTTGTAAACACGTGAAATGTAGGTTGTTAAATTAGAATTTTATAAATATTATTTAAACAGATAATAATTTTTGGTAAAATAAATAATTATTAAACTGCACATAACTGAAAATTTTAAACTACTAAAAAAAATTGTGGGTCTCAATTTCATATAATGATTCATCCAAAAATAATTTTAAAAAAAAAGAAGAAGAAAACTATAAGACAACGAAAACTAGGCTACAGATAATGAAATTGTATTTGTTCCAATTTTTTATTCTTTGTCTAGCTGCCGCCATTTGTAGGATGAAATAGCACATAGACAACCAATCAAAAGTATATAAAGTCTTATAAAACTCCTTATAATATACTCTATTATTAAACAAAAAATATTAAATATCTTTATATTTAAAAATTAAATGTGTTTATTTCTTCATACAATGCTTTTTATAACGCATTAAAATATTATTAGAAAGTATTATATTACTCTTAATAAAATATAGATTCTAAATTTAATTAATTTTTTTTAAAAAAAATGCATTAAATTTTATTATTTTGGTAAATAAATATGTATTTTTAAGAAGATATAATTTCTATCTTGATTTTTAAATTGCACTCCTCTCTTTTGATAGATGCACATTATTCTTTCTTGTATTTGTTCATTTAACTTAACACTATAAAAGAAAATTATTTAAAGATATTTTTAATTTACCAATTCTTTCAGTTGCTCGATGTCCTAACACTACTTCCTGTCCAGATATCAACGTTGCCTTTTTTTCTAAGGAGTTGCAGGCAAAGTAAAATATCTAACTAAAATTAGGTTATACCCAATTAATCAATCAAATTCAAGAAGGAGATGAATTTAATCGTGAAGGATAAAATCTTTAAAGAAGAAGAGAAACCCCAATTGATTCAATTGATAATAATTGGAGAAAATTAAAAAATAAGCAATCATAACAAAACAATAAAAGAGAGTAGGGACAGAGAAATTGTGCATCAGAGATTTATACTGGTAACTAGTCTCTAATCAAGTAACATTTAATATTTTTCCACTATCCAAACAGATTATACAACAACAAATCCTTTACACTCAAGCAAGTCCTTCTTGACAACTTCACACTAAATCGATCATTACAATTATGCTTAAGGGATCACATACCCTAGAAAATAAGAGAGACCACTAATCCTCAAATTCTGTGAAATCTCGCTTCCTATATCAACAAGGAAAAACCACATTTGCTCGTAAATTAAGAAACAAATCAAAAAGCAATGAATGCACTCAATGATAGTGAGATAATCACAAATAAAAGCACTAAGACCTTGTAACTTAACAAAGGAGGGTCAAGAGAAAATAGTATGATCCGAATTAATTTCACTCTCTTGCTTAATTTATGTTTTAGAAAAGTTTGTCTTACACAATGGATTAAAAGATAAACCCAATTATTTTCAAAATCTATTTATTAATTTAATTTTCAAAAGACAAAAAGATTTTAGGCCAAATTCTTTTAAATCTCTCGTATCGGTGACTTGATTCCTTCATAGGATCTCATAGGAGAATAAATTCTTTACGAGAAAAAAATTGGGGGAACTCGATTTTATTGGTAGAAACTTGAATCCTTTGCAAGAGAATCGATTTTCAAAGGCCTTGTTTGATTCATAGAGTGGAGGGGACAATAAGGGAAGAAAGGGGGGAGGGATTTTGATTAAATATTTTGTTTGGTTAGAAGGAAAGGGGGAGATTTTAATGGTGGGAAAAATAACCATTTTTTTGTTTGGTTAAGAAGGTAATAAGGTATTTTAAAAATTAATATACTTTTATATCTTTACAATTTTAGATTTCAAAATATAAATAATAATATTTTAGTCAAAACACTTAAATATTTAAAATTTTCTCGTTTTCCCTCCAAATTACTCGATATTGAAGGGGAACAAAATTTGGACAAGAAGAAATTTTGCTTCCACCATTCCCCTTTCTCCCTCCATTTCTCCCAACCAAACACTATAAAAAGCAATTTTTATTTTTATGAGATTGTTTACTTAAAATTTGTTTTCTTAATTCAAAATCAGATTTTAATTAGCAAGCCTAATTTTATAGAGTTAAGATAAAGAGTCATACATGAAATTACTGAAAGGGAAGAATATAGTAAATTCAAAAGGGCCAGACTTGAAATGATTGAAAACTTAAATAAAAACAATTAAATTGCAATGAAATTAAAATAAAAGAAATTACTCCCTATAATTCTTATTATAAGGCACTTCAAACCAAATTACACAAACTAATAAAGATAGTTAAATTAGTTAAATTTATTGGATTTAAAAAAAAATTAGTTATTTATCAATTTTACCCTTAGTAAACATCCTTTAATTACTGTAGATGGGCTGAAGGCATTAAAGACAAGAACCATTATACACAAGTTGCTAGGAAGCATTATTGTTATCGGAGCACACTATCAACATTTTTGCTTAAAAAAATATTGCTCCTTGACGTGGGAAACTTAACATGTTTAAGAGTTGTCATATTTTAATTGAGTTTTTTTACCAATGGTGTTCATAAAACTAGAACTAAAACTAGGTTTAAATAATGACAGTGTTACAAAGCAGGAGTGGGATAGATCTTTCTAATTGTGTTGAATGACCTATAAAGGCACAGTATTTGGGAGTTGAAAAGGTGTTAGAAAGAACACTAATTTCATAGAGAATACTGTAAATGGCTTCTCAAAGAAAACAAACGTTTTATTTATTCATGTTAAAGAACAATTCCAAAGCACAGATGCTCAATATCTTTAATAAGGGCAAATAAGTAAAAAAATACTTTATGAAAAAATGGAAAATTCCTTATATACACCAAGGACCACCTATATCATTTAGAAGTTGTTTAAAGAACGACGAAAGTAATCGTCTAAAAAATAAATGTGTATTAAATGAAAGTAAATAAATGACTTGAAAGTAAATGCAAGAATTTAAATAAAAGCAAACAAATGACTAAAAAGTAAATGTGTGATTTTAAATGAGAGTGAATAAATGACTGAAAAATAAATGCATGAATTTAAATGAAAGCAAATAAATGATCAAAAAATAAATGCATGAATTTAAATGAACATAAAGAACCACACTTAAACTTAAATGAGTTAAGAGAATAGATAGAGGAAAATGTCAATCACAAGTAAATCTAAATGCAAGAATATTAAAAAAAAAAAGAGACTTAAAGTGCATAAAAGTAAAAAAAATGTCTCGAGGCAAAATGCTAAACAAATTAGAATTACCCTCTTGTTCAAGTCAATTCTAATTTGTTTAGCATTTTGACTGGAGACCTTCTTTTTTTTTTTTTTTTTACTTTTATGCACTTTAAGTCTCTTTTTTTCTTTTATATTCTTGCATTTAGATTCACTTGTAATTGACATTTCCCTCCATCTATTCTCTTATTCTCTTAGCTCATTTAAGTTTAAGTGTAGTTCTTTATGTTCATTTAAATTCATGCATTTATTTTTCGATCATTTGTTTGCTTTCATTTAAATTCATGTATTTATTTTTCAGTCATTTATTCACTCTCATTTAATATCACACATTTATTTTTTAGCCATTTGTCTGCTTTTATTTAAATTTTTACATTTACTTTCAAGTCATTTATTTACTTTCATTTAATACACATTTATTTTCTAGACGATTACTTTCTTGGGTTTTTATTATAAAACACCTTCTAAATGATATTGGGGTCCTTGGTATATATAAGGAATTTTCCATTTTTTCATAAAGTATTTTTTTTACTTATTTGCCCTTATTAAAGATATTGAGCATCTGTGCTTTGGAAATGTTCTTTAACCTGTAGAAATAAAACGTTTGTTTTCTTTGAGAAGTCATTTACAGTATTCTCTATGAAATTAGTGTTTTTTCTCACACCTTTTCAACTCCCAAATACTGTGCCTTTATAGGTCATTCAACACAATCACAAAGATCTATCCCACTCCTGCTTTGTAACATTGTCATTATTTAAAACTAGTTTTAGTTCTAGTTTTATGAACACTATTGGTAAAAAAACTCAATCAAAATATGACAACTCTTAAACATGTTAAGTTTCCCACTTCAAGGAGCAATATTTTTTTAAGCAAAAATGTTGATAGTGTGCTCCGATAACAATAATGCTTCCTAGCAACTCGTGTATAATGATTCTTGTCTTTAATGCCTTCACCCCATCTACAGTAATTAAAGGATGTTTACTAAGGGTAAAAATGATAAATAACTAATTTCTTTTTAAAATCCAATAAATTTAACTAATTTAACTATCTTTATTAGTTTGTGTAATTTGGTTTGAAGTGCCTTATAATAAGAATTATAGGGAGTAATTTCTTTTATTTTAATTTCAATACAATTTAATTGTTTTTATTTAAGTTTTCAATCATTTCAAGTCTGGCCCTTTTGAATTTACTATATTCTTCCCTTTCAGTAATATAATAATGAAGTAGGTTAATTTTATGGGAGATCTAAAATGTGATAAAGTAGTCATAAATAAATTATTAATTATTAAATTTAAATATACTTTTAGTTCCTATAAAATTGGATTTTAGTATTTGTAAATTTGTTTTACTTTTCTTCTTATCAAAATTTGATTTTTTTTGTTTATATAAAATGAGCAAATATTTGCTTTAGCCACTTTTAAAACAAAAAAAAATGATTTTCAACTCTCTAAAATCTAAAATCATTATTTTTAGTACCTAACATTCATTTTAAGGTAGATAAATAATATTTATTTAAAGGATTTAAAAAATTTAGAAGTGTCACATGTTGACATGATACCTCATACATAAGTGGGTATTATCTAGAATAGTTACTTCACCTTCCATTAAACATAAGCAATTAAGAAGTGTTACATGAGTATCGAAACAAACAAAAAATGTTTCCACACAGGGACAAAGCCAAAGTTAGGCAATAGGAGGGTCAGGTAACTATAAAAGATAAAATTTATTTAATAAATATACAAGTTTTAATTTCATACAAAATATCTATAATTATGTGTTTTCTAAAATGATTTAACAATACATATATATATATATATATATAATAGAAAATAAATTTACACAAAAGACAAATTAATACATATATGTTTTTTAAGATCTAAGATTACAAATGTCATCTCACATGCTATCATGGTTTGGTTTCCGATATTCAATGTTTTCATAAGATTTATACATAAGTGTGTTTGGACTAAGCACTCAAGGTTACAAGCATAATGAAGCCTCACAAACAATGACATTAAGCAAAGATGAGAAAAAAAAAAAAAAACATATACTCAGACTGTCAAAGAGAATACATGTTAGTGTGTCTCAAAATTTAAATTATTTCGATATTGATTAAAAAGATAAATATATAATACTCGGACGTATAGTTTAAAGAGGAAAAATATAATATCTTAGCAATAAAGACTATAAAAGGAAGATAATATTTGTCTACAAAAATAATGTCATTATTATCAGCATAGTATTACAAAAAGATAATTGAATAAATAAAAATATAATGACATCTATATTGTTAAATAAAAAAGTTTGGGGGGCAAGACCCCCCCCCCCCCCGCCCCAATTATGCGTTTACCTTCCTTGATTTCATATTCTTTAAGAAAAGAAAACTAAATATATTTTTTACAAAATAAAAATTTATTCATTTTACAAAAATAAAAAATATATATTTTCAATCCTAATTTTTATTTTTATCTAAAAATACAATAATGAAATAAATTGCTTTTATGAAATATCTTTGATCTTAAATGTAATAAAGGAGGTTTAAATAGTTAATTAATTGTCATTTATAAAAAAAATCCTTTTCTTACCGTGCTTCTCATAAATAAATAAAAATATTTTCATTCCTAATTTTTTAATCTAAAAATAATGAAATAAATTGCATTTATGAAATATCTTTGATCTTAAATGTAATAAAAGAGGTTTAAATAGTGAATTAATTGTCATTTATAAAAAAAATCCTTTTCTTACGGTGCTTCTCATAAATCAAATCAAGGTATATTAGAAATATTTTCAAAAAGTTAATTATGATGCATTGATACTACATATATAAGTAGATGCTATATGGAATGGTCATTTGATATTTTGTTGATCATATACATATAAAGGGGTGTTACATGACACTAAAGGTAATAAACAATGATTTCATATTCTTTTAGAGATAAAAACTAAAGAAAAATTCACAAAAACTATAATTAAAATTTACTCATTTTACAGAAATAAAAATATATCTAATCCTAATTTCTATTTGCATGCAGAAATACAATAATGAAATATATTAATTTTTTTGAAATATTTTTTATTTTAAATGTAATAAAGGAGGTTTAAACATAATTATTTTCTATTTATAAAAATATCCTTTTCTTATTGTGCTTTCCATAAATCAAATCAAGACACATTAAAAATATTATTAAAAGGTAATAATGATACTACATACATAAGTGAATGTTACTTGTCATGAGGTAGAGTTACATTATATGAAGGGCCGAATAGAAAATATATTTACATATACAAAAAATAAATATTTTAAAAAGAAACAATATTAAAAATATTAACAATCAGTTTTACATATTAGAAAAAAAATGTCCACAAATATATAACAAAAACTAGTACATGCATTAACTATATTTTTTATTTTTTTACGAAAAAAATTCCTATTAATTATATTCTAAAAATATTCTAACTCAAAGAGAATTATGCTACTTACTAGATTATCTTTTACAACAATATTAGCCAACAAATATCCGACAGGAATTTGCTTTCAAATTGTTAGAAAGTAAGGGAAGAATTTTGTATCATGATAATATACATTGTTGTATCTTTCACTATTAAAAAGAAAAATTAATAATAATATTTTTCTAGAAAAAAGTAATTATTTCCACAGTTAATACTATAAGAAAGAAAATAATATATTTTTTCTAAAGTGAGAAAAAATGGTATTATCTCCAAATAAGCACTACAAAAAGAAAAGAAAATAAAATATTTTATCAAAAATCAAAAAATGAAATAACACTTCAATGTTATTATTTTTATGCTCAGACCAATGACTTTTCATAAAATAATATTTTTATCCGTCTTGGTTATGTGATCTTTTAATATATACATAAGAAAAATAAGAAGTGTAATATGACATTAAAAAAGAAAAAAAACAGTAATTCCATATATTTGAATTTTAAAGAACTAGTTAAAAAAGTTGCAAATACCAAAATCAAAATTTACTCATTTTTCATGAACAAAAATATATTTAATCTTAATTATTATTTAGGTCTCAAATACAGTAATTAAATAAATTAATTTTATGAAATATATTTGATCTTATATTTAATAAAGCAGGCTTAAACAGCTAAATAATTGTTACTTATCTAAAAGAAACTTTGTTTTCTTTTGGTGATTTCCATAGATGAAAGCAAATTAAAAGGTAACTATCAATTTTGAACATTCTGCTTAAATGGTTTTTTTTATCCGTATTCTCTTAAATGGCTTAATTCAGAAGATCTTTTTCTACTACAAATCCAAAAATGCTCTTAAAACCGATTTGGTGTGTTTAGAAAAAAAACTAACTGATGCCTTTGGAAACCGAAGCAATTAAAGACAGATAAAACACTAGTTAAACGCCAAACCTACCTTTAGTTTCAGATTACTTTTGGTAAGGTAAACAACATTTCCTAGTAAACAAATGACACTGTTGAGTAACTGTAAATATGGTGAGATGAGAACCCAAAAAAATAAAAAATAAAAAATCAATGAAAATAATAATATAACAAAAACGTGATAGCAGGAAAATCTATCAGCAAAACATGACTATAAAGGGACCCCTTTATCTCTGCATCTATTGCCCCTCTCACACCCTCTCTCTCTCTCTTTCTTTAACTCTCTTACTCTCTCTGTCTAGAATGCCTCTATTCTCCTCTGTCGGTCACACAGCGATAGAAAGATAATAGAGAATAGAAAGCATTCATAGGCGCCAATAGCGTGTGTGTGTGTGTGTGAGAGAGAGAGAGAGAGAGAGTACACAAAGCAGAGAGACAAGTTTGTGTTTTTCTACTTTTCCATTTTTTGGGGGAGAGAGATCTGATTCTTCACCATAAGTGTCATTGCTTTGCCTTGCTTCTCACTCAGCAAAGTTAAAACAAGAAGGGCATTGCATTTTTAT
This sequence comes from Glycine max, assembly GCF_000004515.6. Lineage (NCBI taxonomy): Eukaryota > Viridiplantae > Streptophyta > Magnoliopsida > Fabales > Fabaceae > Glycine > Glycine max. The sequence continues at coordinate 6,808,339 of NC_038248.2, forward strand.
TGCCATTTCAATCCCATACAAAAAGCAACCCCAATTCACTTATTCACCCCATTGTCCTAAAACTTCACTCTTTTCTCTGCTAAGAGAAAAGAAAATAAAAAACCAAAATGGTTGAATCTCAGCCCAAGTTCTTCATCCCCGACTCGATCAATGGAGTGAATTTCGACGTGGCGGCGCAGATTAAGATGGTGTGGGAAGTGATCAAGGCGCCATTGATCGTGCCACTGCTGAACCTCGCAGTGTACATTTCCCTAGCGATGGCACTCATGCTCTTCATGGAGAGGGTGTACATGGGCATTGTCATCATCCTCGTTAAGCTCTTCTGGAAGAAGCCCCACCAGCGCTACAAGTTCGAGCCACTCCAAGACGACGAGGAACTCGGGAACTCTAATTACCCCGTCGTGCTTGTGCAGATTCCAATGTTCAATGAAAAAGAGGTCAGAAATCAGAAAGATTCCCTACTTTTGTCTTTTGTTTGTTTTTTCTTTCAGACATTTTTAACCCAAATCTAAATTTTAAGATGGCATCATAATCCAGTCAATACTTTTGGTCCTGTCAGACTATCCATTGTCGGTAGGATATAGTAAATGTCTGGTTCTGTAAATTTCACGCTTCAGTTTATGTTAAAGATCCAACATTGATTAGTGATATAACCTGAATAATGTGTATAGGTACGGACAATTCTTGAATTTGAGTAAGGCTTAAACTGTTACAATGTTGTGTCTTTCTGGATTTATGCAAGCTTTAGAATTGGTGCTTATGTTATAATGTATTTATTTGAAGATGGTTAATTTTCTGGGTTCAGGTGTACAAGGTGTCGATTGGAGCAGCTTGCAATCTTTCATGGCCTGTGGATCGTCTCGTGATCCAAGTGCTCGATGATTCTACTGACCCTACCATCAAGGTAAGTTTTTCACATTTTTTTTCAGTATAGTTTTGAGCTATTCAATGTGAGATTTTAACGTGTCAATCTTAAAGATTGGAATGTAGTAGCTTTATCTTAGCCTTAGGTGTATAATGAAGTTAATATATGTGGAGTTTGGTGGAGGAATTTATCAATGGAATCTTAAATTTGAGTGCTCTAATAATGAAATTTGAGATTGATTGCAGCAAATGGTGGAGATGGAATGCAATAGATGGGCAAGTAAGGGCATAAACATAGTGTACCAAATCAGAGAAACAAGAGGAGGGTACAAAGCGGGTGCTCTAAAAGAAGGCCTAAAACGTAACTATGTGAAACACTGCGAGTACGTGGCAATTTTCGATGCAGATTTCAGGCCAGAGCCAGATTTTCTCAGACGTTCCATTCCTTTCTTGGTGGGCAACCCCGACATTGCTCTTGTTCAAGCTCGTTGGAGATTTGGTAAATAATTAAACTAACCCATAGGAAAATTTTATTAATTAATAAAAATATAAGATTGATTTAATAATTAAAAATAAATAAAAAGAAAGAAAAGTCACGTATTCGAACTTCCAACTACACTTCTAACAAAGCTTAATAAGTACAGGTACTACTAACTTCACTTCTTGGTTTTTTGACTTTCACTTGATACAATACACCAACTTTATTTTTTCACTCAAATCCAAGTGTCGGTGGCATAACATTTCATTATTTATTTATTTTTCTTTTAATTGGAGAAAAATTATTTGTAGAGTGGACTTTCACTTTCCCCTTGGTCGTGGTTTGACCTGGCTAGCCCACCGGGGGATGAGGTGCACGAAAACAAACCCTTCAATCACGGGTGGGGACCACTAACGAGCCAGTCACCCTCCCTGTGAAGGTTGTCTCCCTCACGATCATGTCACCATTTAGATTAGTAAAATAAAATAAAAAAAGTGTAAAGAAGAAACAAAACAAATAAAATGCACACACCCAAATATAATAATCGTAAGTGGGTTTGTGTCATAACTGTTGATTTGTGCTTCTAAAATTTTGCCAGAACCCATTGTTATTTACTTAGTATTTTAATAAGTAAAGTGATTAAATGAAAAGGGGGAAGTTTTGTCAATTTAAGTGGAATGGATCCACTAGTGGTATCTCGCCACAACTTACAAATTAAACCAAAGCAAGATGGGTTAAGTTAACTCACTCAAAATAAGTTACAAAATAAAAATACTATTAAATGTAACTATTTTTTTTGTGGGGGTTTATAGAGCAACCCGCATTGTCTGACACAATTTACCACTCTAGGGGAGGGGCAGAAGAACTATTTGGGAAAGAACAATAGAACATAGTAGGAGGGGCAAAATTGTCATTTTGAGAATCCATCCAAACTTCAAAGTTCCCAATCCAGCGAACCCACTTCCCACGTGCCTTTGCAGTATTTTTTTTTTTGGGGGGGGTTAGATAAGACACACAAAAAAAAGAAGCTAACAGTGAGGACCATGTGCCTTACTCTTCCTTGCCGACACTTCTCCAATTCCCATTCTCTTGAGCTGTAAACAGTGATCAAATAAAGAATAAACTTAGTTAGGTAGGATTTTTGTATTTATTCATTAATTGAGTTATACTAATGCTGATCATATATTATTCATCGAGAATTAGTTTTTTCCTTAAAAAGAAAATCAAGAATTAGTGTTAGTTTATTTATATGCTCTAATTCCACTCACATTCTTAATTTTAGCAACATTAACTTGCAGAAAAATAAATTAAATTAATGTTGTGTCATGTGCATATGTGGGGCCATAGCTGACTTTTGCTTTATTGTCTCTGTGGTCTGCCACGATAGTAACGGCAAGATGGCCTTGTGCCGTTTGTCCTTTGATTTTGTACTAAGCTTATGAAAAAGTTAATTATTCAGTAACAAAAGAAAATCATATGATCACAAGTCAATTATCTTTTTTCCCCCTTTTTAAGTTCATACAGATTGTTACTAATCATTTTCACCTTTTAATTATGAAGCTAATCATGATATCTACATTGCTAATAAGAGATATCTTTCTTCTTGTTTTTTTGTGACAGTGAATTCTGATGAGTGTTTATTGACAAGAATGCAAGAGATGTCCCTGGATTACCATTTCACAGTAGAGCAAGAAGTTGGATCAGCCACTCACGCTTTCTTCGGTTTCAACGGTAATTCATTTAATTACTTTCAACTATTCCAAAAACATGTAATGTGACACACATATGCTACATGACATGGTGCATAGTCATAGCATTAGTTAGTTGCATAATAATCATTTATTACTAAGAAAGTTGCTGTTTTGGGACCTTAATGCAGGAACTGCTGGCATTTGGAGAATAGCTGCTATCAATGAAGCTGGAGGGTGGAAAGACAGAACAACAGTGGAAGATATGGACCTTGCTGTTCGTGCTAGTCTTAGGGGATGGAAATTTTTGTACCTTGGAGACCTCCAGGTGAATGAATGTTCCATCTACTTACTTATTAGTACTTCCAAAGTCAGCAATTAATGTTCTGCATGCAATTAATGGAGAATATTAATTACATGTGATTATGAATTATCATTTCAATTTTCTTATACTAAGTCATGGTGTTTTTTTTTTCAATGGCAACTTTATATAGGCCAAAAGTGAGCTTCCTAGTACTTTGAGAGCCTTCAGATTCCAGCAGCACAGATGGTCTTGTGGTCCTGCTAATTTGTTCCGCAAAATGGTGATGGAGATTGTGAGGAACAAGGTAAGTACTCATTTCCGTTAAGTACTATATATATTGAAGGGTAAAGGGACAATGATACTTAAGTAATTCCATGTCTGTTCTGATATTTTCTTTTGTTTACATTTCTGCAGAAAGTTAAGTTTTGGAAGAAAGTGTATGTTATATACAGCTTTTTCTTTGTTCGCAAAATCATCGCCCACATGGTCACCTTCTTCTTCTACTGTGTTGTGATTCCCCTTACAATCCTGGTCCCTGAGGTTCATGTTCCAATCTGGGGAGCTGTTTATATTCCTTCTGTCATCACCATTCTCAATTCAGTTGGAACACCAAGGTATGATTAATTTGATCTTGTTTTACACTTTTAACTTGCCATAATAGTTAGTCCATTAATTTTGATCTAAAAAGATGTGTGGAACTTTGGCAGGTCCATTCACCTTCTGTTCTATTGGATCCTCTTTGAGAATGTGATGTCTTTGCACCGTACCAAGGCAACATTTATAGGTCTCTTAGAGTATGGGAGGGCTAATGAATGGGTTGTGACTGAAAAACTTGGTGACTCTGTCAACAATAATAATAAGAATAAATCAGGAGATGCTGCCAAGAAGAATAATGCCATCAAGGCCACCCCCAAAAAGACTCGATCCAAATTTGTTGAAAGGTCAGTTTCTTAATTTATTTATTTTTATTTGTTTCTCGAAAGCAAATAATTGTGTTTGCATTTGGCATTAATTATAATTTCTTGTCTACATCTCGATTGTGAATTTGTGATTGTCAATCATGCACAAACTGGCATTATGGAGATGGGCTCTAGACTGTGTGGCCAATAATTTAATGATTGCAACAAGGAAATAATTTGATAGGTTCCTACTTATTAGTGAGTAATTTTTAGCTATTCTTCATTGTAACAGTTAAGATTCTCTAGTAGGTGAACATTTCTTTGGAATTTTTTTAATTCCATTTCCAAATCAACAGCATGCCACCCTAATCAAAACGTTTCTGTCACATGCACATGAATATGACAGAAGATTTTAGAAAGCCACATGCCCTTGTCAACATTTTAGAAAACCCAACATCAAAATAATTTTAGTATGAACTCAAAACATGTAATCAAAGAGGAGTTATGTCCACTTTTCTACTCCATTATTAACTCACTTTATTAAACATAGGCCACGTTAAAGGAGAAGTCAAATGTACTTACTGTCTTCGCCAAATCACACTTTACATTATTGAGAAGTACCATATGTACTCAAGAGGTCCTAAATTTTCGCATATTAGGCCTCTAATTGCAACAAGTATCCATTTTCTCATCTTTTTTTCTTTTTCTTTTTGTCTAATTATGATTTCTTTTCTTGTTTGAACATGAACACAGACTTAATTTACTGGAGCTGGGATTTGCTGTCTTCCTCTTCGTATGTGGATGCTATGATTATGTTCATGGGAAACACAACTACTTCATCTATCTCTTCCTTCAGACCTTAACATTCTCAATTGTAGGATTTGGCTACGTTGGCACCATCGTGTAAACCTCATTGAGCCAAATTTCTCAAGTTACTTAAGTTTCACCAATGTTGTGTCCATATTTTTCTAGTTTCTCCTAAAAAAAATACATCAAGGGAGGCTGATTTCTTCAAGCAACAAACGCAGTACCAAAATCATCTACAGCTAGTTTAGCTCAAATCATTTTCAATTCGGAAAGAAAAAAGTCCTTTCCAAGATTTCATTGCCATCCATCATCAAGAAGATACAAATCATCACAGACAAAGTGCTGTTATTACTAGAATTGCATTATACAGGCTTAAGTGCAGCTATGAAGAAGTACCCAAAAAAAGTGGTTAAATTAGAGCCTTAGAAATTAAGTAGACAGTGTGATTTTGTTTGCATAGATTGTTTTGTGAGATTTTATAGTTATATATTTCGTGAGTCCTTTTATTTTAGGTTTGCTTAGTCTGAGCCCAATAATGTGGTGGATAAAAATGCGCTTCTAATTCATGTTATTTGTCATTTTTTCACCAAGAAATGAATTTTATTTACCATAGATGCAATAATTTGCTGCTTTCTTTGACATCTTGTCGGTGTGGAGAACTAAAGAGTAAAATAAAGGCATCCTTCAATATTTCACCAATGATTCTTCTCCTTTTTATTGCTAGAAACAGTTTGTTTTAGAAAAAGAGAAGTCACAGCAACATGTAATTTATAATACACTCCTTGAGTTGACATATTTTATTTTATTACTAGTTAAAATTTATTAAAAATTATAAAATCAAGAAAGTGACTTGTTAAATAAAAATTAAAACACACAAAAATGCGTGATTTATAAAAATTTCAATCATAAAGTTTGATCAAAAGAGTGTGTCAGAGAGTATATTGATAACAATTTCTCTTAGAAAAGTAATCATTTATTATTTTTTTAAATGTCTTTTAAGAAACTGTTAAAAACAAGTCGTCACAAAGAATGCGAATATTCCCTACTCTCTAGCTTCTTCCTACCGACACTTCTGGCTATGCTCTACGCCTAAGCTCCAATGCATAATTTATTCACACGCACACCTTAATGCTTGATTTATTTTTATATCTTTTATTTTTTTAAAGCTACAATAAATTTGATTTATTAACCTTCCGACAAAAAAACAAATAATTGCAAAACTTCAGATAGTCCTTACACCCAGTCATTTTTTCATTGGTTCAAAAAAAGGAGGTCCATTGTTTTTCTCCATTCCTTCTTTTCCCTTATTTAATACATGTCATGCTATGAGGGAAAAGTATGGGATGCCATATTGCAGTTTTTGTTCATATCTTTCTTGCTTTATAAAAACAAACATTAGGGATAAGAGATCACATGCAGTAGCGCATGTGCCGTTTGTTGTGTTCTCTAAACCACACTATCAACCATAATTTTTTTTTTCCCATTAGTAAACCTGTGCTTCAACTGACTAATATTCTTAAGCCAGTTGTCTTAATGCAAATGGTTCAATACAATTATAACCTTATCACAATATTGCTTCATCATGTTTCTAAGACAATGATGTTCTTTTCACAGAAAGTAACATTTTGGGTTTCACCAAGGGATTAAAAATGTGCGAAGTAACCTTTTTCGGGAATACTTTTCATACCTGATGCTCAATCATAGTAACCTGTGATGGCAAGAATCATGAATTGTCATTTTGGTTACTTCAGGCCAAAGTGTCATTATCCATTTAACCTTTATCATATTTTAAATTACTGTCTAATTTTGTTGACATAGGGAAAGTTATTAAGTCCTCATATATGGGTGTGTGCATTAATTGAGGCTAATATAATAAGATGGGTGCTATCAATAAAATTCAGTTTCTTAATATCAATGGAAAGGGCAAACATAATTTTTACCATTTAGTTAAAAAGGTATGCCACAATTATTGTCCTCTTTATTTGATGGAAATTATAAACTTTCATTGTAAGATTTTTCTCAAAAGCGTATGCTGGTGATATAAAACAAAGGTCAAAGTAACAACTACATTTTGTTCTTACACGATACTCATGCTGAATTTCTTCTCAAGCTGGCTTTCAACTCTTGTTAGATATGTCACCAATTCCTTCAATTCTGTTGTATTATTTTTCCATTTCAACACTGAATCCGATCTTACACTTTCAATCTCCCACAATGTTTGTCCAATTGCTAAGCACCGCATTATGATCATTTGGACCGTGCGAAAATTTCAACATGATATTACTATATTAGAGCCTAATGCAACTAAAAAAATGTAATTTTGAGACTCGAGATACACAAGCTCAGACAAACCACTGGATAAATGAATCTTTTTATTTCCATTTTTATTGTAAACTTTTCTTTCAAACTCGATTTTTGTTTTTACCAATAATATGTTGAAGGTTGAGCATCCCACTCGTTCTTTAAAGTAATGATAATTCGCTTAAGTACGTTGTTCAAGCTAATCGTAAAATCAAAAGAAATGAATAAATACAAATTTAACATATATAAGAAGGCGGAACAGCGGTTTTAAGAAAGTATAGAAGGAGTAAAAAAAATCAATCTAAAACCTTTTAATATCAGCTAATAGTGCAAAAGTTGAATATAAATGGGATATAGAGTTTGTCTTATATCCCATATTATGACTCTCTCTTATCCTCTTCCCTAGCAACGACCCCACCAAAGGATAATTTTACCAAACCCACAGAATGAATCATGTTCCAATATTTGCCTGCCAAGTTGGTAGAAGAGGAAGAATGTCAAGAAATGACAATTTTTGTCTCAAGTGGCTTTGAAAAGAGTAATGGTACTCATCCATCCTATTTTTGGATACATGGAAGAGAAACTAATTTTAAAAAAATAGAAAGAGAAAATTATAGATATAACATGTGATGTGATGGTAAAGATAAACAAAGATAAAGAAAAAATTTGGGTGAAGACAATAAAAAAAATAAATAAGATGGGTGAATATCATTTTTTTTTAAAATGTGATATTTAATACTCGGCTCTCCTAAAATGAATATATATTTTGAAAAATCGAGTATAATTATAATTATTGATTTAAAATGAGTAAACACTCAACTTGTGATAAAAATTCATGTGCATATAAATTATAAGTTATTAAAATACCACAAAGAATTTTGAAATCTATGGTTATAACTACATTTTTTTTGTTTAATCTACAGATTATATATTCCAAACCAGAAAAAAAAACTAAGTGATTGAATACAAGTTAGTAATGTATGAAAGTTAAGGTTGAATTGTTAAAGTAGTATTCGAGTTTGATCATTGATGGAAATAATTATTCGTTAGATTATACTTATCTTTTGGTCAGATTTTGGATTAGTCAACAAAATTTCCCTTCATGAACTTGAGGGTGAAAAAAAATATTATTAAGGATGACAATTTTTTTTCTACTAAAATTGAAGGCAATTGTATTCTTAAAGTTAGAACTCTAAATCACTAATTTAGTTAACAAAATCTTATATCACAATACATTTAGTGTTTCCTTTATCCTAAAAAATGCATTCTTTTTTTAAACTAAATCTCTAAGAGAATCTGATATAACAAACTAGTCATTTATTTACTTTCTGAGTCCAAACTAATGCTTTGGGTTCCTTAGTGACTCATTGGCATTATATATGAGTATCAACCCACGATTTCTAGGCTTGAACCTAACATTCTTTAATTGAAAAAATTCTTGAGACATAGAGATCATTAAAGTGATTTTTGTCTCTTCCAACAAAGTATTTTTCATATGCATGATCAGGGATCAAACCCCTGACAGATGCTTAAGGAACTTCAGCCATCATAAGGGGTTGTTATTGACTCCAACCACATTACTTTTGGCCCCTACCAACATTCTCAAATTCCAAAGATACCTTTACCCACAATGCACGACAAAAACACATTTTCACTACATTAGTGGGTGTAATAAACATTGTACAACGAGATCACAATTTCGTTGGATAATGTATAACAGAATCGTGATTTCATTATACTCTTTTTCACACCCCACTAGTTAAGCAAAAGTATGTTTCTGTTGTGTAGTTGAGTGTGTGAAAAAAGTATACAACCAAACCACGTTTCTATTTTGTTAGTGGGGGTCATTTAAAAAAGTACAATAAAAATGTGATTTTGTTGTATATTTTTTTTCTATAAAAAAAATAACAGAAATATGACTCTGCTACATAAATAGTTACATAACATAATGACAATTTTATTGTGTAACAATTTCTATAATACAACAAAATCATAATTTCATTGTAAGACGAATTTGCAACACAATAAAATTATAATTCTGTTATGTAACAATTTATGTAACACAATGGAATTTATGATAGGAGAAAAAACAATTTTGAAGGGACCAATAACAATTCCCATACTATGCAAGTACAATGACGTGGCCCAAATCAAACTAATCAAATTTGGGCCATCATGAGGTTTCTCGCTCTAAAATTTTCTCGGCCCAGTTGTCAGTTGTCGAAAACAAAAAAGAAAATAAAATAGTGTTAGCTGTGTGGGGTTCGAACCGACGCTCACATATGTGCAGAAGATCCTAAGTTTTCCCCCTTAATCTCTCGGGCAAACCAGCTACTTGTGATGTTGGAAAGATTTCTAAATTTTTTTATTTGTCCAATTTTCTATCAAGACAAGAGTTATTTGAACATTTGTTTTACAAACAATTTTCAACGTTCTAAACCTTCTGCTTAAATAAAAAAAAAAACATTCTAAATCTTCATCATATAACCATATGCTATTTATTTTAAAAGTTATATATTTTTAACTTCGTACCAATAATCTCCAAGTTTTTTTATCATGTTCCTCAGTGCATTGCTCAACTGATTATTAATGAAATTCCGAATTTACTTTTGTCAAAAGTTTTATATTTAATCAGCCATTAATTAGAATGTTATCATTTTCTCGTAACCTCTATTTCTTACATTTTTTTTTTGCTTCGGTAACCTCTATTTCTTACATGTTTCTTACATCTATTTTTTTTATATTTATTTTCGTTTTCTTGTTACATTTTTTATGGTATATATTTTCACTCTCTTTTTCTCATCTTTCACTATGATTGAATGATTTTAATAAATTTTATTAGATCATAAATAGATTAGTAGATTATTTTTAATCCACCCATTTCAGTCCTAACTCCTAAGTATTAACCATTCCTTCCATGCACATTATTTTTCCCTTTTGTGCAGAGCTCTAACTATTCCTCCGTTGCATATTTATTTTTGCCTGTGTTATTCCTATCGATTTGTTCACACGTGAATAATGTTGCTGATGCCAACGTGAAGGTAAAGAAGAGGCCTTCTTTTGTTGGCATATGCATCCCTTGGCCTTCCTTTTATATTGTTGAATAATAAAAAGTAGCGTTTCAAACTAAGGGAGAAAATATGTCAGCTTAACAATTTTAATATCAATAGTTGTTTGATTTTAGAGATTCCATTCTTCTACTTGGTATTTATTTCAAAATTTCTCACCAGTTCAAGAAACTTGTAATGAAGAAAATGCATGCGATAAATTAGTTTGTAACAGCAAACAAAGCAGCTTCTTCTAATCTCAGTCATGTACATTGTCAGCTCGTTATCTTGAAATTTAGTGCATCATTTATTTCTTCATACAAAACAGAAATGACTGATAATTAAGTGGTTTTTTTTTACTCATAATGCTCAAGGCTGTACCATCTGAAGGGTAAAATTTATACTTCCAAAGCCATATCTGATCATCGAGAATTCAACAAAATATTTTGTTTAAAAGTCTCTTGTTTTAGTGCTTGCATTTGCAGATTTCGGGACTAGAGGTTTGTGCTCCGTTAGGAGGTATATATGGTGAAAAAAGGAAACGTGTTACAACAGGTAAAATTAACCCAATTTTCTTGAAGTGTAAATCACCTGAAAATTGATTATATTTACTTATGAAGCGCATTTCATTGTCTACCACACCTTCAAGGATCCTAAAGTCTCCATGACTTTTATGGAAGTGGGTGTTTAGGTATTCCTCTGCTACAATGTCATTGAAGGGTAAAATTTAGAAGATAGATGCAAACATGAAACTGCTTTGTTTCAGTTCTTCAAATAATCAGCCACTAAAAATAGCATCACGGAGAAAATAGCTCTAAATCTCTGGAAAGAGATCAAGTTTTCATCACGGAGAAAATAGCTCTAAATCTCTGGAAAGAGATCAAGTTTTCAAGATATGGACGTCTCTATCAACGGACTAAAATGTCAAAAAAAAAAAAAAAGAAGAGTAAAATGAAATAAACTTAATATCCAGAAAAGTTCTTCAACATTTCAGTAGCTTTACACATTAACATTCAAGGGGGAATGTTAAAGAATATTCGAAGAGATATCGATAGATTTCAATTACAGTGCAGGTGAGAATAGAAGACTATAATTTTTAAAAATATTAAAAATCAAGGCAACTTTTAACATGACAATATAATTGAAAGTATCTATTTATTTAGCTTATCGGAAAAAATATATAACAACGATTACGTAAAAGTGTGGCACATACTTTAATTTATTTATTTTTGAAAAATACTATAACACAATTTTCCTTTTAGAGTCATACTTACCATTTACTCGTAGCAATAGACAACATCATCGGCCAGATTTGAAAGAGTTGTAATGCCGCAATAGACAAAGCAAAGCACCAAACATCAACACAATTTTCTAAGCATTGAATGATTAACAAGATATAAATGCAGCAGTTCCAATATATAGGGACTCATAAACATCAAAACAAAATTTCAAAGCTTCGTTTACTAGCCTAAGAGTGAGGATAAAATTTCCAACGTTCTGAACCTACTCACTGTAATACAGGGGAAAATTACTACATGGCAGCATCACTATTCACTGACCACCATGCTTAGCCTTCTTATGTTGTTGCAGACCAGCTTCGTTGGTGAAAGACCTAGTAAAACCATAAAATAGTTTATCATAAGTCTGTGTAACTTAATAAAACTATTCTTTAAGGTTTGCTTAAATCACTTTTGCTACTGTTTGCAAAAATATAATCATACTTTTTACAACTTGCACAAGATAGTTGTCCAGCAGAATTGGGAGTCTGGCCTTTTGTACTGTTGGGAGTTTTCCCACCCTTTTTCGAAGGATGAGGAGTAGCTACATGTACACTTTTCTTACCATCTACAAACAAATTTTAATCAAAATATTACCACTGCACAATTGAAAGATAAACATAAAAATGCATTAAACAAAAACAATTAATATGCATTTACAAGTGTCACTCAAACACACAGCATGACAAGTAAAGAGTAAAATGTATAATTTGTTGGGGAATTCGGGAGAGTAAACACTGGGGAGATTTACACTAATGAATCATGAGCAATCACATAAGAGAATTTGACACCACACTTTAACCCAAAATTTTAAAGCTCAGATTTATGGATCTTTTTCTCACTTATATGATACTCAACTTTTTCACTTTTGCCCAATGTGGGACTTCATCTCATACTTGTAATCCAACCATCTCCCCCTCAAGTGTGAGTCTCTTCCACATGATAGTCTCTCCCTCGAGCGGGAGTAATGCCGCCAGGAAGACTTTCGATACAAGGGATCCCCAAGACCAAGATCCATTGCTATCATTTTACTCGTCTGAACCAGTTACCAGTCGAACCATCGACTCTAATACCAGTTGTTGGGGTATTCGAGGGGAGTAAACATCGGGAAGATTTACACCAATGAGCACCACACTTTAACCCAAAACCTTAAGGCTCGGGTTTATGAGTCTTCTCCTCACTTTTATGGTGCTCAACTTTTTCACTTTTGTCCGATGTGAAACTTCACCTCACACTTGTAACCCAACATAATTTGTTATGCCTAATACAAACTCAATTCAAATACATTCAGTAACACCCTAGTCTATGAACAAGGAAAAACTTGGGAAGACTGACATGAATAAAAATAAATATATGAACGATACACTCACCAGTCTTTTCAGGAGTAGCAGTTTTAGCTTTCTTGGCAGAAATAGGAGTTTTTGCTGCAGATTCATTGGGTCTCTTCTTGCCCTGATCCACCTTCACAAAATAAAGTTGCATATAAGAGCTGGTGAAGTTTGCTCACCACTCATCAATCATAATTGAAGACATTACCTATGTGACCAAACATAACAATACATAATACCACCGCAATTTCATTACCTTCTTAGCAGGGGTCTCTTCATCATCTCCATCACTCTCCTCTTCACTATTGCTATCATCATCCATCTACAGTGATCAATGATGGAAAATTACCTCAACAGAAACCTCACACCAGCAAGAAAAATCAAGGGATTCTTTGCATAAAAGACAAAAGCAATGTTTTTACTTAAACCAAGAACACACTTGCATAAACATTAAAGTGCTACAAAGAAATATTTTGAAGTATCTTATTTTCTTATATTGTGCACATTAGTTTACAGAAAATGCATCTTGACATCTCACATATAGAGCAGATTATATAAAACTGTAATTTAAACCGTGAGTGACTAAAATACCTCATCGGAACTTCCAGATTCATCTTCACCAGCAAGATCATCATCCGATTCATCATCGGAATCATCATCCTCGTCTTTCTTAGGATCAGCAGCTTTTGCTGGTGCACCAATCTTGGGAATAGATTTAGAAGGTTTGGTAACCTTCGCACCTTCAGCTTTTAATTCAGGTTTTCCTGAAAAAATATAATTATTAGTTATCTGCATGTAACATGCACATCTAACAATGTCTTTCACATCATGCGGAAGCGTCTACCATTATCTTGTCCCTCCAATGCAAGTTCCTCGTCCTCTTCACTACTATCTGTCAAAATCATAGATAATAAAACATCCTTTGAGTAACCAAATCAAGTCAATCAACTAAAAAAATAGTAAGTTCAAAAGAAACATTGATCCTCACCAGAAAAGTCAGAAGCATTGTCATTGCCACTAGTGCCACAGTAACACACCAGGTTAAGGAAAAATGAAAGACGAAGAAGATGTTTGAATGAGGCTTAGTAAAAATCCTTATGTCAGTCAAAGTTATGCATATACAACCTATAAACAAAAATTGTAGTTGCATCACAGTTTCATCGCAATATAGACTATGTTGCCACAAATGCAACCGCAACCGCAACCACAGTGTTAAAAAAACCTTGACATTACGACCATACACATAACATTACATCTCTAAAAAAAAGTAAACCGATATATACTAACAATTCAAGAACGTAATATCAAGGATACGTTAGAACTTTGTATCCACAGAAAAAGACACTGGCACTTTTTGAAGTGTGGGAAAGCTCAGAATCGGAGTCCAGAACCAAATCCAATGATAGGTGAGGGATGCCATCCCTAGAAAGGGTTCCCAAAACAATCTTCTGTTCACCAACTTTCAAGTACAGAACCACAGGTTCATTAGGTTTGTCCTTTTTCGCCTCTCCGAGCGCAACCTGAGAAATGTGTATGTATGAATCCACAGGATCCATTGGGTCAACCGTCACAGTCTGCCCAACCTTAACCTCAACACCTAAATTTCAAACCAACACAAAACATTACAATAAAAAAAAAAAAAATCACTATAAGGAAACGAAATTTCAATCGGACATTAAAAGAATAGTACAGAATTGAAACACACGGACACATAATCATGTATTAACAACCTTCATTTACGTAATAATTTTGCAAAATTGAAATAATAGAGTAACGAATGTTATAGAAGTGTAAGGCTAGAACGTAAGATTTCGCGATATGAGTGTTCACTAGTGAGGCGATGACGATACGAAGTGTAGAGAAATCGATCGGATTTGAAGAAAATAGAAAGGAAATGATGGATACGAAGGGAAAGGAAGAGAGAAAACAAGAAGTTACCCCAAAACTCCATTGGTGCATCCATTTGAGAGGAACGGCGCAGAGAGGGAAAGTTTGAGTGAGAAGAAGAGAATGTTGGAATGCGATGAATAAATTGGGATTTAAGGGTTTAAGAAATGTATATATATATTGCTCGCTGCACCTCATTAGGGTTTTTTTGAGTTCCCCTCCCCCGCTTCTTTTTTTTTCTAGGAAATAAAATAATACTTGTTTTTCTTTATTTATTTATTCTTGGTTACGTGAGAGAAACAAAAGAAGGGGAAAAAAAACAAGGAAAGAAAACATGAACACTAGACTCTCCAAAAAAATCATGCGAATTGCATCAGCATGCAAAAGGGCAATCAAGTCATCTGGAGGAACATGCAACACTTGATCCTGAAAATCTGAAAGCGCTCCTTCCATAGCCAACGCGTCCGCACATTTACCCACATGATAATCCCCACAATCTGCCTTTCCTCCTACCTTGAGAATACACATAGTTCACAATTTGATCATCTAAAGCAAGCAAAAAATCTCTATCCACTCCCTGCAGAAGCAATAAATTTTGTGCATGAACACATTTAAACAAAAAATGGATAATATTTTTACTCCTATAAAGTCTTATGACAAATTTGTCAAAAAAAAATTGAATTGATGCTCACACCTTCAACTCATATGAAAATTGATGCTGACACCTTCAACCAAACACAATGAGATATCCCTAATACTATGAGAATATTAGTATAAAGCTCCTCTAACTTCCAACCCCGCTCAAACCACATATCCTTCACTTGAATCCCTACATCATGAATGTCGATCCAAGCTACCTCCAATGCTATAGGTGTTCGATTCACCCAGATATCATTCCAGAAATCCAGCATCCAATTCCCCAATTTCACTTCAAAACCGTTGTGAAGGTACTCCAACTCCTTCCAAATTGAATATATTCCAAGTAATGAACCCTTTCCTACCCTTAGCCATAAACAAAGGGATTAATGAAAATAAATTATTTAAAAGGTAATTATTATATTAAGAACATAATAATATTGATGTTAAGAAAATATTTAAGCATATTAAGAAGAAAAAAAATTGAATCAACCAAGAAAATATAAAAATATAATAACAGAAAAAATAAAAAGCATAAGTAGTACCCATTACAAATTATAAGATCCCAATAGCTAACTCAAGACCACCCAAAACAAGCTATGCATACCATTGGTTATAAAAATTTGAATAACATAACACCCAAATAGGACAAAGACTAGAAAATGACCATGTTATCCTTCACAATCACAAAAGAGGTTGAGCCCGATATTCATAATAAGAAACAGTGAAGCCCAAGATCTTCTACAACCAAAATAAAGAGAAACGACGCTAAAGGATTGCCTTGGACCCCTCTCACCTTTGAACTCTTACGTGAGGCTTCTATTTAGAATAACGGACATAGTAGTGGATTTCACACAACACCTAATCCAAGTATCACAAAAGTTCATTCTCTTCATGACGTAGTACAAGAACTTCCATCTTATTGTATCATATGCATTCTCAAAATCTACCTTAAATAACAAGATTGGTGTCTTTGACCAAATTTAATACGTGCTTGAATTTTATGCGTCATGTGCCATGAGTAATATGTTATTGCAAAAACCCGAAATCCCATTTCCCGTTATTTTCTATTAACATCTTTTTCGTAAAAATAAAATAATTAATTGATTTTCTATTAACATCTTTTTTCGTAAAAATAATTAATACTTTAATACATAATTCAATTTATCATAAAGAATCCAAATTTTGGAATATTAATTAATTGATTGTGGTTTAATTGTACTTTTATTTTTGGGATCGAGATCATTAACCATCTCGTTGTCTTAATTACAGTAGATAAAGCCTTACAATATACTATTACATTTTCTTTAATGGAGGATCGCTAACAATAAAAATCAAACATAAATGTTACTCGTGTGAAGTGCCTTTCGTTTAAATTTTGGAATATTACACTTTCAAATATGTAATTCCAGTATTCGCATCTCTTCCTAAAACAACGGGAAAAAAAATAATTTCAAAACATTACAATCAGTTTGAATCCACAAGCAGAAGCTTCCAACAAAGAAAGCGATTAGCATTACAGCATTTGGAATAGATTCAAATACGTGATTTTTAACTATGAAGTAATGCATTCACTCCACGGCAGGAATAAATGATAAATGATATTCCTCGACATCTATATATCAACATCACTGACTTCTATTACGCAAGACAGTGTACACCCATTTCAACTTGCAAAATGGAATTGCTTCACATGAAGGTAAAGAAAAGAAAGATTCGTCCAAAAAGCAAAGAATACTGAACCAAGCGTTGCTCGGTATGCCATCCCTACAAATCTACAACCAATGGCCCACATATTTTTTTACAAGCAACAAACCATTTCACTGATTCATTCTAAAAATAATAATGAAAATATCTCCAAATAACTGTGGCTGGCAGCGCCAAAGGGAAAACATTAGCCTCCAATAATAATATTCATCATGAGAAATCCATGAACCTTAACCAACCAAACGCGCCACCCTTGGTCGTTTTGTCGGCCTCTCTTGAACATGAAGCAAACGGCGTCGTTCCTCTACCGTCGCCGCCGCCGCCGCCACACTTCCTCGGACACATAAAGAAGTTTCTAGATCCAATATCCCTCAGCTTCTCCTCCCTATCCAAACCTGCACACATAACAATAACATCTCAATTTTCCCTCCAACAAAAAATAATATTAAATAAATAAAATTTAGATTAAAATTTTTAAGTACGCGGACGTAATATTGGAGGATTATAATTTGCATAATGAGAGTTTGTATCGAAGAATTACGTAAATTACAAGACTGAAATTCCAATTTTAATCAGAAAAAAAACTTTATCTGAGTTTTATTAAATTCTAAAAGATAAAATCTGATTTGATTTGATTTTTTTAAAATTAACAGACGCTTACTTTCTAAGCTGAACTGAGAATAATGAAGGTCGAAGTGGGAAGGGTCGTTGGACGGCAAAATTGGTCGGCGACCTTCCTTCACGTATTGCCGCACCGCCGCCGCCACTAAATCTCCGACCGTCGATTCCGGCGTCATCACAACCTGCACCGGTCCCAAGCTTCCCATGGAAGTAACCTTCAACAACAACTTCGGCGGCTGTTTTGGCACAACTTCCACCAGCGGCGTCGCTGCCGCACGATGCCTCTCCGACAAAAGATCCGGCACCGTCTTCGGTCGCAGGATTGGATCGCCGGACATGGCAGCCGGTGATGAGTGACCGTAGAAGGACGATGATTTTTTCGTTAACTTCCCCCGGCGGTGAGGCTCGCCCTGTCCGTTACGGTTGTTCTTCGAATTTGGCATGATCGAAATAGCCGTTAAAAGAGGAGAATATTAACCGGTAGGGGTAAAGTTGGAATTTGAAGATTGGCTCGGCTGGCTTGGCGGCTTTGTATCTCAATCGACAGCACCGAAAATATGTGTGGAAGCCAAGAGCTTCGGCTCTGTGGCTGACGCCGATTGGAAGCTATCATAACAAGAAGGGTATAACCGTAAATACGCCACTGGAAGCGCTTCAAAACTGAAAAAGTGAGGGAGTTAAAGAAAGGCAATAGAATAATATGAAGAGAGGGTAGGGCTACGGCGGCGATACTCACACTTTCTCTGTTTCTATGTGTTCGGGTTTTTTTTTAAAAGAGAGTTTGGGTTATTTTTGGAGTGGGACTTGGGTTTGAGGAAGTAGCAGTAGTTGGATTATATTTTATAGAGAGGGTGTGGAATGAGTCACGTTTGGGATAACCAAACGCTACTTGGACACGTGTGGGTGTGATTGACTATGGCCAAACGCGGTTGCACCTTTGATTTGCGAGAAGAGGAAAGGAACAAAGGCAATGAGTGGGGGTGTAGTTCACAATACCACGTGGAGAGTTTTGTAGAAGATTCGTGATGGGTCCACTTTTTGAGGAATCAAGTCTTCAAACAATATTAGGTTTCATTCGGAGTGGTTTAAGTTTTTTATTTCTGGTTTTAAAATGAAAATTCAAAATAAAAATGTGTTCCATAAAATTGAGGTTGAATTGGTTTTTTTATAGGTTTTTAAAACAGTGTTACTCTTATTTGTAAAACTAAAGAAAATGGTTTGTTGGGAGAAAGAAAATGGTTTGTTGGGAGAAGGGGTTTGATGTTAATTCTAAACATCTTTATACATTGGTTTCTCTGGAGTTTTCACGCATTTTCTCTCTCTTTCTTTCTTTTTTCGACCTTTTTCTCCACACGATTCTCTTTCTTGTCATTGTTTTTTGTTGGTCATTGATCGCTGGTCGTCACCACTTGCCTCCTGCCCCTGCCTTTGTCAACCACTGAGTTCTCTTTCATTGACTCTATCTCTTTCTTGCCTACCGTCATCATTCTCTTTGGGGAAGCAAAGACTTGTGTGAAAGGAGTAGATTTTAGGATTTTATGAAAGGATTTTTTTTTTCCCTGTATGTGTGATAATGTGTATGTGTAGTGATTGATGAAGGGGATACCATGCTCAAGCCTTAAAATTTTGATTTCTCTTCTTTGTTAACCCCAAATTTGTCACGTTTTCAACTAAGATACGAAAAGGAAGAAGTTTTAAGTTGATACAAGAAAAATAGGCCCAAAATGTTTTCTTTCTCCCTCTTATATTTCTCAAAAACAAAAGAAAGAAAGTTTTATTAAAAAGTTGTATATTGTTCCAAGGCTTAAATATGTTTTTTATACCTGAAAAATAAGTCATTTTCAGATTATTACTTCAAATTCACTTTTGATCAATTATGTACCTGAAAAAAATTTATGTTTCAACGTAATACCTCCCATTAATCTCATTCTATTACCTCTCCATCGCCGCCAACCCAACCTCCCTCTCTCCTTCCATAAACTCTCTGTCTGCTGCCCCAACCTCTGTCACGTCGGCCTCCTCTTTGACATCTATGATTTCGGCCTCAAACATGACCTCATCCCTGACACCAGCATCATCATCAACATCGATGATTTTCCTTCCAACATCCCTCCTCCACCACAACCACCACCTTAATCTGATGATTCTTCTTTCTGTTGGTCCCTTTTTGATGACTTGTACTACAACATCCTCTACGTCCCCACCAAGTCTGAAGCATCACAATTCGTGGAATCTATTACCGTCAGCAAGAAGTGGAAGCTCTCTCATGCGTGGGGCTCTCACCTTGCTTCAAGAACATGGACCCTAAGCCGCGAACAAGGAAGCAAGCTACCGGTGCGTCAGTTCCACAACAACGATTGCATGTACATGTGTGAGTGAAAAGAAGAAGGTGAGGGAGAAGGAGAGGAGGAAGACGAGGAAGGAGAATGGGAAGAAGAAGTGATTAAGCATTGATGAAGTGGAAAATTTGGGTATGTGTCATTGATTAGACTTGATGATATGACATTATGTCTGTCACGTCACCACTTAACAGTATGAAACTAACTACAGATATTACATTGAAACATAAAAAAATTTCAAGTACGTAATTAACCAAAAATAAATTTGAGGTAGTAGTTTGAAAACAGTCTATATTCTAGGTATGAAAAACATATTTAACCTTTTCTAATTCATAAACCTAAAACTATTTGTATGAAGAAAAAAAATATGTGAGCGCGAGAGAACGGTGATGGTGTTTCCAGAACAAGAATGAAACCTTTATCACTTTCTTCTATTACTCCAACTTCTATCAACTAAAGAAATTTTTAATGAAAAAGGTGTGAAAGATGGGTTCTATTATGGTTGGAATAATGGTTTCAAAGGATAAAGACCAATTTTTGTAAATTTTCTATTACTAGTATAACTTCTTCTAACAAAATTGAAATTTAAATATATGTAACTGTGTGAGAAGGCTTCGGTGAGGAAAGGGAAATTAGGAATAAGATATTTTATTTTGAATTATAGCTCTTAGGGTAATGACTAGAAATAAAATCTAAATAGGAAAGTGAGACTTATTTTAATATTTTTAATTATTTTTATTATGTTTAATTTTTTATATTGCATAATTCCATAATGAAACACAATAAAATAGAATAATGAACTTATTTTATCTATTTCAGACGTACAATAATTTCTAAAATTTCAAAACTGAAATCAAAACTAAAATTGAAACTCAACATTCAAAACTGAAACTAGATTTAGTTTTTAATAATTTTAAAATTAGAAACAAGAAGTCACCTCAAATAGGAACTTAGCTGGCCGTTTTTTTTTTCTTCTTGGATGTTTTTTTTTTTAATTTAAAATATATATTAGCTAAAAGACCCAATAGTTAGGGAAGATAACATTGTTATTTTTTCTTTTTTTTTAAAAATAACAGGACAGATTATGAAATTTCAATCCTCAAACAGTCAAACTGTCTTTTGGCTGAAACTGAAATTACAAATTACTCTTTTTCAAAATTCGAATGTAAGAAAAAATATGTGGATCTAAAATATCATCTATTATTATTATTATTATTTTATCTTTTTATTTTGTGATACTAACCATATTACTTTTGTTTCAGAACAAGTTTTATAGTGTTTGAGATTGTCTATCAGAATGTGTAATCTCCTTTTATAGGTCCTGTATGGATTATAAAATAAAGTCATATTTGGGTTGGATTGTTTAAGTTCCTTGTTAATGGACCATAGGTAAATGGATCTAATAAGAATTAAAAGATATACAATCCCTTAATCTCAAGTGTTGTGGTACGACAAAAATAAATGAGTGGATCTCGGCTCAAAGACAATGGTAGGTATATATAATCCCTTAGTCTAAAACATTGTGGCACAAAGACGTAAAATATGTGCTGCTTTTGACTCAAAGACAATAAAAAAAATATTAAAAGGATACACAATTTCTCAACCTCAAACACTTTAATAGGAAGAGGTTAGATCTGTGTGAACCTCGACTTAAAAACAACTGAAGGATAGATAGAATTTTTACCATGAAAAAAAAAGAAAATTTATATTTTTTTGGATACATAGAGAGAATTTTTATTTAAAACAACTTTGTGAAATTATTATATATATATATATATATATATATATATATATATATATAAATTAAAATTATATTGAATGGGAGTACTTTTAAATGTCATTCTTTAACGAGAACAATTTTATGAACTTTTATTCAACCAGAGCGTCTTTAGAATTTCTTTCTTAATATCTTATCTTTTTTAACGGATCATTTTAATATTTTTTCTTAATATCTTATCTTTTTTAACGGATCATTTTAATATTTTTAGTTTTAAGTTGAATTTCAATTTTTTAAAAGAAATTTATCAATTATGAAAATAATATCATATTATAAATTATTTATGATAAATCTAAAATATAATTTATATGTTGTAAAAGATTTATTTGTTAGAAAATTTTAATTATAATATAATTTATAAATTTAAAATTATTTATTTATTATAAAATTTAGTTATATAAAATAACATTATTTTCAAAATACAAGCTAAAATACTAGCTTATTTTTTTAATTGAGATTAAAAATAAAATAAAATTAACTAATATTTTTTTATTTATATTTCAATACGAGAAATTACTAGGCCGTTGGATATAAGTTAGCTGACAAACATAATAAAGAAATGTTAGTAATATATTTTCTAACATATTCTTTTGAAATATTTTTTTATGATTAATTAAAAATTAATTTTTTTAGGTTTCACTTGTTATTTAATTTTTTTTCTTTTCTGATTTTATAATTTTTAATAAATATTATGTTTTAAAATGAGTATGATAGATAATGTGTTGGATAACTTCTCAACATAATAATGAACATACACGCAAAACTCATGAACAAGGGACCGTCGTAGCTATCGAACTGAGTGATTGTTTCTTACAATTTTTACCCAATAATAAATAGTACAAACAATTTGCATAAATCTCGTCCACAAACTTAATCACGATACTCCTCCCATTAATAAAAGTCCCTACAACTACGCAAGCTTTGTATACGTCCAAACTTTGGCATAATTTTCTATGCTCTATAAATGAAAAATGCTTATATTTCGCCCGACGACAATTCTAACACGAAACAACTTAGTTAATAAAATATAATATATTAGAAAATAATTCATGTGATTAATAGTTATATATGTGTTATCAGTATAAAATTCTATAATATTATTCAACAACAAATTATTAAATTATTATTAGTATACTTAAGATATTATAAAAGTTAATAAATTTATCATTAATTTTTAAAGATTTAAATATATTTTTTATTCATATAATTTAATGTTTTTTTCATTTATTTGTCTTTGTAATTTTTTTTGTTTTATTCTTGCAAAATATTTTTTTTGTTTTTTTCTTAAATTATTAAATATAACATTTTTTATTTTTCACTTTTTAAAATGTATTTTTATTTTTTAAGATATTTTAAAGACCTAAAACAAAAAAAATATGATTTGGAAACACCAAAACAAAAAAAATTGAAAAAAAATAAAAATTTGAGAGACAAAAAGTATTTAAGTCAAATTTTAAATTAATTGAAACGTAATCAGTGTAAACAAACTTTTACACACTCATCCAATAATATATCATCATACAATTTTTTTGTTTTACTTTAACAGCAAGTCACATATATAAAAATAATCTCAATCATAACTGATTAACTATCAATGCAAATTTTTACACTTATTACAATTGAGCTCTTAATTATTATTATTGAAAAAATCAATAATTTTACCTTACACGCCAATTTGCTATAATTTGATGAGAGTGTTAAAAACATTTATATGTTAACGTGAGTGCAGTAATTAAATTCTTATATTTATTCTGCACGTCTTTATTTAATGTTTTGCAAATTCAGTTATTTTATAGTCATTAATCTGTTAAATATTTTTAAAAGAATTACATATATTTTTAGTCCTTCAAAATTTAGAATAAATTTATTTTTTATTCTTCAAATTTAAAATTCATGTTTTTAGTCCTTTGAAAAAGTTTTCTCTAGTCCCTCTGCCTAATTAAACGTCCTCGCGCTCAACATCATCAAAATGAATATTTTGAAAAAAAAACCAAATAAAAGTAGATGATAAAAATCAAAGTAGATTATCATATAAATGACTTGTAATTGGTTAGATAGTAAGTGAAATGCCTTACTCCTCGATCGTACAACAAGTGCTTAAAAAAATCTTATTTAAATAGGATAAGAACACTAAAATTGCGATAAAAAAATTTAATTGAATATTATTGAATGTCACTATATGTTGAAGAATTAAACTGGACAAAATGGAAATGGTGGGTTGTGGATGAAGATGATCTTCTTTGTTAGGGTTTGTAAGAGTGATGTTGAGGTTGAATCTCGAGTTAAGGGTATAATGGATGTATTGCGGTCAAATCCAAGCAAGTAGGATCATAGGCGTTGACGAGCGATTGAGGATGCTCATCACACCCATGCATGCATGCAGCATTCACAAATCTTGTTAGGGTTTGTTGGAACAAATTGAAGACAATCTTTTTTGTGGGATTTCAGCTCTGGCTGCAACCCCACCGTTGCCATTGGTTGAAGGGTAGACATTGTTTGTCATTGTGTATAGCTTGTAGGAATTACTGCCAGTAGCGATGGAACAACAAATGCTTAGGGAGTATTTTTGCAAAATAAATTATTCACCATTAGATGTTGTACTAACTTAACTTCTTGCTGCTGAAATAAATATAATTATAACGTTTATATTTGGAAAGCTGAAATAAAACAATATATATATATATATATATATATATATATATATATATATATATATATTGTTATAAACACTTATTTTATCTTTTTAAGCTGGTTATTATATTTATATTCATATCTCTTTTTTTTTTCTTTCTTGGTATCAAATAGTTTTGAAATGTCTACCAATGCTTTGT
Source organism: Glycine max (assembly GCF_000004515.6). NCBI lineage: Eukaryota > Viridiplantae > Streptophyta > Magnoliopsida > Fabales > Fabaceae > Glycine > Glycine max. Next base: position 6,833,130 of record NC_038248.2, read on the forward strand.
TTGGTTAAGCTAACAACGAAGGGCAGAAAAATGAAATGAATGAAAACACCTCTTTCTTTTCTTTTTCTCGACACCCTGGGTTCTTGTTACAGTAACTAAAAAAGAGAGAAAACTTTTGTTGGGAATTACATAAATTTTGTTTTTGTCCAAATTGAAAAGAAAGGTGGAAAGAGGCTTTCTAACGTTAAAAGAATAATTAAGTTAACATACCTTTTTTATCATATTTATTTTCTTTTCAAGATATTTTTAAGTACAATTTTTTCTTTTATTTTTTATACATCCAAAACTTTTTTTTTTTCTTTTTGTTTCCTATCAAATAACTAAAACATTATCTCACTAACTGTTTCCTTTTTCTTTCTTTCCTTTTAGTTTATTTCTTAAATCAAACAAAAAAAAAGTAATCAACATTTTCACTTTAACTGTTGCATACTCTTATAACACATTTGGTCTCACATTTTAAATCTAATTTTTAGAAGTTAATATTAATAATTTTCACATTGATTTCTTCATTTTCAATGAGTTTTTAATCACATTATTAATATAACAACCTTCCATAAGCTAATTAATTAGCTGTCAATTTGATCAACAAAACAGGCAATATTATATAAATAAATAGATAGAAGACAAATCAAGTTATTTCAAAAGAGTTATTTTTCATTCTAATCATTGATTTTTTTTTAAATCTAAGGATTAAAATTAATTATTTATTATAATTATTAGATTTTAAGTAAATGAATGATAAAAATAAGAAATAATTCTAAAAAAATTACTCTTACAATAAGTTTATTCCTCCTCATATATATATATATATATATATATATCTAAACTTGTGAACTGGTCCAGAATGGACATGGGACATGGAGCCATCGATTACTCTGATAATATTGGACATGCAAGTGGAAGAGGTGAGACTTAACTCTTGATGAGCAAAGCAAGGATATGAAAGGAGAAGGAGACAACTCTTCTAACTACATTGTCTATGTCTATCTAGACCACAATAACACTCCAAAATTGCGCAGTGCTTCACTCTTCTCAGCTTAACCTCACTTCCCAATCTGTATTATTGTTGCATGCTAAACTAACATGTTAATTTTGAAAGCTATCAACATCATTTTAATAGTATATAGCTAGCGTGACGATGTTTGGGTAATTTTTTTAGATTTTAAAATTGACTCTGCAGTAAGTAAAGTTTATTTTGAAACAATTACAATTAATTGAATATGGACGTGAGACTTGTAAAATATATTTATATTTATACTTTAAGATGTGATTTGATCTATCATTCAAATAAAATTAATTCTTTTAATTAAACAGAATTTAGAATATCATCTCTAGATATAAATTAATTTTAAAAAATAAGTTATGTCAAATTTTAAAACAACTGCACCTCCTCCGCGAACCTACTAGCATCTCTATCCAAAATCTGAGCTATGTTATCTTCACAGGCGCATTATAAAACAGCTTCTTATATTATGTTGTACGTATGCTTGGGCTCAGAATAATATTCAATATTCAACATTTGCTCACACAGTCATAGCCTCCCTAGCCAGCTGCCAAGATTTCTTATGCAAAATGGTTATGGCAATTGTGTTTGTTGTGCACAGTTAAACTCTGCAACTCGATCGCATATGTGCCACGATTTTTATTGATGATAAGGTTTGGCAGTTTTTATTTTTATTTTTTTATTCAAGGTTTTGAAACTTTGGATTATATCAATTCTGGAATATGAGACAAAACTTACCATATTTGTATTTACTTTTTTACGATGTTGAGTATACTCTTTCCTTAAAATGGTTCGATATATACTAAAAGATTGTACATATATAGTCTGAATTACCGTGTATCTCATAGAATGTAATCAGATTAAAGAAAGAAAGAAAAAAAAAATCAAGTGCAACACTTTATTTTTATTTTTTTTGAAAGGATGAGGTATTGATTTGTGTGTGTGCATGTGTAGAGAGAGAGAGATAATTTTAAAAAATAAAAATAAAAAATGGCTTTTAATTAAGTGTTGATTCTAGACATTGATTTTTTTAACTTTTCTTAATTTGTGAATTTATAAATCAATGTTATGTCATATCTCTGTAGTATTTTTTTATAAATTATTAATTATACAAAATTTGAAATGAAGAAATTAATTTTAACAATTTAAAAATTATAAGGATTAAATTTAAGTAGTTAAAACTATAAATGAAAATTACAAATAGACCAAAGTATATTAGGGGACAAAAAATATAATTAATTAAGAAAAAAGAGTAGAGTCTCGTTTATTTATGGGTTTCATCTTTTTGTTGAAACTCAAATTTTTAGTTTTGTTTTATCTGTGTATTTAAAGTAAATAAAAATATAAAGTCATAATCACTTAAGTAAAAGTTAATAACTAAAATTGGAACAAATTTACACGCATGTGAGTTAACTATGTACCATAAAAATGTGAATTATCGAACAGATTGTTTCAAGTGATGAATATCTAATATCTGGGGTTTATAAAAAAAAAATTGTGAATTAACTATTTTTAATTAATGGTTATAATAAATTTGTTCATTTATAGTGTTTCCCTTACTTTTTGTGACATGGAATCCTCTTTTTTTCTCTGAAGATTCCTATTCATACAACCATTCGAATTTTGTATTTTATACAGTATAATCTTCTTTTTTTTTTCCTTCTAAAAATTGATGTTTGCCTGTTTAATTGCACGCTTAGATTATGGATCGACAAACTTCAAATAAACAAGGGTGAATAATTATTTCAAAGGTGGTTGTGAACTTGTGGTGATGATTATTTGTGAGACAATGACGGTGGGCTACCATTAGACCCATAATGTCTCTCTATTGGATGTCAAATCAACGAGTTATTGTCCGAAGAAATGAAGTGTGTCTGTGTTTGTCAAGTTGTGAAAATTTTGTCCATCCGTGCACGATCGTCGGCGTATTAATTAACTATGCAATTAGGTCCTTTCTAGAAATTTTAATGACTTATCTAAATTTTAAGATTGATTCTTAATTTCATATAATAAATTAAATTTTAAATAATTTTTTTACTTATTTATTTCGGTAATCACAAAATTTTATATCGCTTAAAAGTTAAAAGTCGAGACTAATAATAATTTATAAATATTATTTTTTTCAATCCACCAATATATCTTTTATTAAGAATAAAATTGTGATATCAAACAATTAAACGGATAATACTTTAATTAAAATTTTATAATGAAGTAGATTTAATTTGAAGCATAGTTGATTTATATATGTTGTTGTGTTAAGTATTAGATATGAGAATTTGGACATTCATAATGTTATTCGATCCACTAAAGTAAGTATTTATCTCTCATAAAAAATGTTTATCGTTTTTAGCAAAAAATCATATCTATATCTATAGTCTAATTTCACACATGACTTTCTCATAAGTTTTAACCAATAATTTTTAAAAAAGTGAATTATATTACAATCAAATTAATTATAATTGTAATCAAAATAATTATTGGTGACAGATGATCACAAATGGAGGAGAAGAATTATACTCTCAAATAAATAAAAAATCTTTAAAAAAATTTTATGATAATTTATATAGCATTTTTTTATTATTTAAGTCACGGTTATTGATCATTATAATTGGGATAATCACGGTTTATATGAAGTAGGTGGGTAATTGAAGTAATCACAGTTTAAATGGGATATGTGGTTAAATTTTTATCAATTTGTTATTTTCCAAATTTAAATGTAAAATTAAGAGACCTTTTATTTTGAAAATCAAAACTCAATATAAGAAAATTCTTTTCTTTTCTCACTTTCTCTTAAAACAATTCTCTGACTCTACTAATTATTCTACCTTTCTTCTTCTTTTTTTCAACTATTGCTCATCAATAATTTGAAGCTGCAAGTATAAACATCTTATTTTCTTATTCATCTATTTGAAGATTTATCTAGCTAGGTTTATGAATGGTGGTTTTAATATTTGTTTTCATTCATTGTTTTATACAATTTAATGGAAGGATTGAACAACTTTTCTTCACCAAAATGTAGGTATTTTGTTTTTATTATTTTATACAATTTATCTTTTTGATTTTCCACTATCGTTCACATTCAATCCTCTTTATGTTTTGTTTCGTAGCCTTGCAATCAGCATTGTTCTCCATCATGCATGCAAGAGGATCTATTGCTTTTTTTCTTCCCTATCCTTAACAATTATCTTATTGCGTTTTCAGTTCTCCATAAGAAGAAACAAAATTGTTGATCACCATTCATATTCCACCATCTACATCTATTCATCCAATAAAATTTTGTCACACGTCCTTCATAGATTTTTTTTCTTTCAATTTTTATCTTAAAAACTATTTATTTATTTATTTCAATTTTTACATATAGTATATGGCATATAGTGAGGTTTCATTCTTTAATTCATACATGGATGTAATGTGTCATTGGTTAAATTGAAACTTTAGGTGTTGTAGTGTTTAGTCTTTTTCAATATGTTATTTTACTGTTTGATTTTTTTAGCTCGATTTGATATTTTCGAGTGAATAATTTTATTTTATTTTATTATTGAACAAACTTAGGAGCAGTTTCCTGCAAAACATATATAAAACAATAATATTATAAATTACATATTAGTGTATAATAGCTTCTACTAGGAGCAAGTGCCTTATTTGATGTCTTATCACAAAGCACATATTTGACGGTAATTCAAAAATAAGAATGATTCAACATCACATAAAAGAAAAAATGACTATGCTTTGACTATTTCAATTTTGTAAATTTTTTATTTATTAAGATAATCAGCTAATTAAAAAAAAGTAAATGCATTGAATTAGCTGGATTGTTGAAATAAGATTTTTTTTACTAAAATAGGAATTAGAGATTGCAAATTTAATGACAAATAAACCTGGCCTTATAAAATTAATTTCTTACACTATCGTTTTTGTTTCCTTCGACCTTTATTCTACTATTCGTCTTCTTAAAGAAAAAGAAGCATCATAAAAATCACAACGTACAATTTAACATAACATGAACTTACAACAGATACCTTAAATTGTGCTATATGATTAATTGTTTTTAACTATTGAATTCCTGATTGCAAAATAATTTTACTATGTATGTACCATTTTTTTAGAGAATGTATTTACCATTTTATATATATGGTTTTCTTATTTATTAAAATGCTTGATATGTATGCTTATTTCAAGGCTCAAAATTTACTGCAAGGTCATCATATCAAAGGATTATTAATTGAATCAATTTTTAATATTGAGAATCAGTTTGATGTTTATAGACTAAAATATTGACACTTAAACAATAATTCTGAAAAAAAATTATGGCTTGTATAAGATCTTAAATAAGATTTAATTTTTGTGGTGTTTCATGATTATGATCATATATTTTGAAAGATTTTGAATAAGATTTTAATTTAATAACTATTATATTTTTAATTAATACTATTTTTTATCAATTAATTAATAATATGTGCATTTAAGTATTCATCTAGATATGATATGGGTATTAAAAATTCTATGTACACAAGTATTTTTTTATATCAGAGATCACATATGTCTCGCAATTCACTTAGTTACTGGCCAATTCCGTTTGCGATTGTCGTCAGCCTAAATAAATTTTTCCCATGAAAAAAATCAAACATAAAATTTATTATTAAATAGATCTTCCTTATATGTAAACGCATGAGAGTCTTATATTATTCTATCAATTCTATGGGTTTATTCACATGAGTATGAGCCTAGGAATGAGAATTTTTTAAAATTGGGAGTATAAAAAAACTATAATTAATGATGAAAATATTATATTTTAATTATAAATCATTCTTAATGCAAATTTATAAAAAAAAATATTAATATATGTTAAATATTTATAAAATTTTAACCGAGCATGACATGGATCACACACTCTAGTATATTATTATAGATGGTTAGTATTAACTATGGCCAAATTTTAATTATACAATTAATCTTTTGAGTATTATTAATTCACCTTACTCATATTATGAGTGTAGTTTAGTTGACAATCCTGAGTTTGTGGGAAATAACTTGAGTTCAATCTCTGTATAATATATTATTGGAGAGGGATAATGAACTTTAAGTATAACTAATTTCAAAGTGATCATTGGCCTTATAGGAGCTCAAAGAGCTAAACTTATAAAAGTATCTTTAGATCCCACCCGAAAGCCAAAAATTATAATTACAGTTGTTACTAAACAAATCAACTGGTTTCTAAAAGCATTTATCAATACATTAATTGTGCAAAAAATTATTTTAAAAATTCCAAATTATGATATCCATAAAAAATATTTTTTTTCTTAATTATAATTGAAAAGGGATCATGTTAACAAATAATGTTTTACGAATATTATTTAGTTTACAAGTTGGTAAGGCAGATTTTCATGGTGACAGCCTAACAGGGGATGTTGGGTCACTTAAAAAGTGATTTAAATTTTTTATAAACATATGAAAAACATGATTATTAGATCCGAACTATGATGTAGAGCACAAACTTCTGTTGTTTTATTGTCTCTATGTTTCTACGTCTAAAAACGTTATTCCCTTTCAGGCTAATCAATTAGAAGTTGAAATTATTTATTTTATTAGATAAACTTCCGATTACTAAAAATATGTGCCATTTTTTGTTTTAATCTTTAATTACATTTTGTTCACATTTAATTCGTAAAATAAATTTTAAAAAAAGTAAATTACTTTTGTCAACTATAATCCTACAAGGGTAAAAAAAATGAGGATTACTTTCTAAAAAGAACATTTTAAAAATCACAGGACTGTCAACATATAATTTTCTTAAAAAAGTGTTTGTAATTGTAATACTTAATAGTTATGACAACTAATTTAAATTTAATATTTATGAATGTAAATCTGTTAAAGTATATATAATCATTAAAATTTGTTAACTTACAAAGACATGCCTGGGTGATCCCATATCATGACTAAAAACACTGCCCAATTGTTAGTATATATACTGTGAGGTCACTCGCGTTCGTCCTGCATGTGATCAACATTGAATCCTCCTCCCTCCTACATTATTGGGGTTTTTGGTGTTTCATAAATATGCATGAATCTTGCGCTATATATATATATATATGTGTGCCTATGGACCCAAGCATGAGGAATGCCGTTGATGTGTGACCAATGGACTTTCATGTCATGTTTATATGTCTTGGTGTTCTACACTACTAGTGAAGATGGATATAGCCACACTTGCAAAACAATAATGATGTTAATTGTGAAAACTGAAAACCACCTCTTTTGTTTCTTGGTCTATCGAAAAAGTTATACTAAGTTTGATTCTTCTTTTGGAATGCATCAAATTTGCTATACGATCGAGGAGCAGTTGCGCATGCTACGCTTGCAATACAATTATACTTTTCACACCGAAAGCAACGAGTTCAACAAACATCTACCACCAGGTATGGACCACTTCATCAAACAGTTGATTCATTGCATGACTGATTGCATCCAAATGTATATGGGAGAGTGGGTCGACTTTGGATCTGGTTTGTGCGAGTGGATTTTGGTGTAGTTGTTGGCAGAAGAACATTTTTTTAAATGATATTCTGATGTAGATAATTTTATTATAGTTCCATAGATCCTACGGTCAAGATGACTTTTCTCCCTGTGGAAGACTTAATCCGCTGTTCCACAATAGTCTACTTCAATGTATATTTCTATTGAAAAGTTTTGTGCTATATATGCACTTTTCACTAAGGAGGAAGTACATTGAAAGGTAGTTTGCCTTTGATGGAGAGAGAGTAAAAGAGCGTAGAAAATCACCACTACAAGAAAAGGGAAAACATGGTCTACTAATTAATAATTACGATTAAATGCACGTCCTAAATGAAATGTTAATTGTTATTTTTGCCCTTTCGTAAGGTAATTAAATGAGTAAAGTATCAAATTAATCTCTTATTTTTGGAGGCGTTGTCAATTTGGTCCCTATGATTTAAAAAATGTCAAAATGATCATCGACTTTACATTCTGTTTGTCATGTTAATTCCTGCCGTTAGTAGTCTCTTAACACCGTTAGTAAATGTGTGATGTGACACGTTAAGTGTCACCTGGACACACACGTATAACTTCCACATCAGTTTCTTCTACTTGCCACGTAAGGAGGGACTAAATTGACATTAAAGGGACTAAAATGACATAATTTAAGTGATTATCTTTTTCCCAAAATGTTAAAACCCTAACGGACTTTAACATTCACGCTTTCATTCCATTTTTCCTCCTACTCATACTCTCATCCAATTCTTATTCTTCTTCTATTATTTTGTAGTCTACCATGTCTGCTAATTCAAGCACAAGGAGAAATGTCACATCAAACCGTCTTTGCTATTGTCGTAGAAGAGCTACCATTCGAACAGCAAGGACGGCAAGGAATAATGGGAGACTGTTTTATGCTTGTCCATTACCACAAGTAAGTAATGTTAATGATGTTTTTTGTATTCTAATTTTTGTGCAAGATTAAACGTGGATATTTTGTGTTGTGCAGTAAGATGTAGATCGATGTAATTTCTTTTTGTGGGTTGATGAAGACATTGATGTTGGTGCAACTGAAATAGGTAGAATAGAACCAATACCAGACTTTGGTCTAAGGTTGAGACTGGAGATTCTGCAAAGAGAAGTTAGGATGTTAACATATTGTGTAGTTGTAGAGTTTATAGTGGTGATATTTTTAATTTTATCATGTAATCATACATAGAGAATATGATATTATAATTTGTTATCCATTGTAGTAATGTTTCATGTTTTGAATTTTATGAAATTATGACATATTGTGTTATCGTTGTATTCGATTTTGTCATTATATTTAATTACCTATTATTTTAGTATTTGTTATCCAAAAGAAAACAACAATGTACAATGAAAATACACCACTACGCTATTCTCAATAACCTCTTAAACCAAAATTCCAAACCCTTCACTCTCAAAAACTACTCCAACGGTTTAAACGCAAACAACAACGTGTTTGAATGATATAGTGTCGGTTCAACTACGCTGGTTCAACACGAGAAGACAAAATGCAGTGAAAAACAAAACCCTTACCTTTACTGGAAAGCACCGATTGCGTCAATCAACACTGGAGGGTGACAATGATCAACGTGGAACACACAAAAGCATTGATTGCATCAATGAACAGTGAAGAATGACGAAGAACGGCAACCACCACCACTAGGAGAGCGATGATCAACGCGGACCTAGCACAGGAACGCTATCCTTCAACCATAGGAGGGAGAAAATGGTGAAAGGGAATTCATCACGTTTTCAATTAGACTAAGAACTATTAGGGATCAATTTGATACTATATACAAAAATTGACTCTTCATTTTCCAATATAACATTTAAAATTATGTCATATTAGTTCCTATGACGTGTCATTGTTTATTTTCCAATAACGCTTGCCAAGTGTGCATCCAGGTGGCACTTAACATGCCACATCACACATTTACTAACGGTGTTAGGAGACTACTAACGGCAGGGAGTAACATGACAAACAAAATATAAAGTCGAGGATCATTTTGATATTTTTTAAATTTCAGGGACCAAATTGGCACCGCCTCCAAAAGTAAGAGACTAATTTGATATTTTACTCGTAATTAAATATTGAAAAACAAGTCTTACATTATTGTTACATTAGATACAAGTTAAAAAGATTATATAAATAAAATAATCATGAGTCTAGAGAGTCAAAGTACTTATGGATAAACAACCACTTCGACTAAAATTTTATACTTTCAAATAGGGACTCAGAAAAATTTTAATATTGTATTAGAACACACGTATAAGGAAAGATCGAAAGACTAAAACCAAAACAAACAGGTCAAGCTAAAAAAAAAGGCAAAAGCAGTAAAATTAGACCTAAAATCTTTACAATTAAATCTCAATAAAAGCATTAAAATATCAACAAAAGGAATAGAAGCTCAGATAAATAAATGAAACTAAGATCAAGTTGATTGGAACCAAGGAGATATTGTTGAAAAAGAAGTCTCACATTAGTGAATTCAAAATACTTTTGAAGTTCATATTTTTGTCATACTCTTAGATAAGAACCAACACCAAATCCAAATATATATAAAAAAAAATGGATGGTAACTATTTCAAAATATAATGAAAACAAATATAATTTTTTTAACTAGTGATTTCAAATTTCAATAATTATTATATGTGTGTTAACAATAACATTTTTCGATTATCGAAAAGTGATCTTCGATTAAGTATTGAAAAATAGTTTTTTAATAGACTATTTTGATTAAGTGTCAAAATATAGTCTTTTGGCTAATTGTAAGATAATAGAAAAAATAAAGATTTAGAAAACATTAAGATGTGAAAAACATCAAGACACTAAAAGATATCGACAATAGAAATTGAAGATTGAAGACAGAAGTCATCGATGATGAAAATGTCGACTAAAGTTATTTGACAAGTTATAGGTAGTTAGGAATTATCGTCTATAAATGCTAGTTTGTACCATTATAATTAAGGTTGAAACATGTAATACCCTCATATCCTTTCAAGTTCACGCGATGTTTACGAATTGACGGGTTAAGACAATGTTTTCAACCGACATTTTAATTTCAGTTTTTATTTTCCTTTAAATCCTTTTACTTTTTTCAATTTTCATTTCTTCTTGAAACTTTACTTTTTTCAATCTCAATTTCTTCTCAAAACTTTACTTTTCCAATCCCTACTTATTATTATTATCGAAATTATTTTCAAAATTTCTATTAAAACTATTATTAAAATACTATTAGGATTATCATTGAAATCAATATTATCAAAAATCATCACTCTTTGTTTATAATTTGTTCAAATGTTTGATTTTTTATTTTGATAGAAGTTTAACACATAGACTCATAGCGAAAGATCTACCAAGAGCATAAAAAGCCTCCAAAGAAAAAATTATCTCATTCCTTAAATATAACATGAGATTATGTTTGTTAACAAAAACAAACACAAATTTCACCATTAACAATGTCACAATCTATTATTGAAACACTGAATAAAAAACCTTTAGGGTAGTGCAAAAGCTTATTTCTAATTTCTTTATAATATAAAATCTTTTATGCTGACAAAATATTAAAACTAAACTCAGTAGTTTAAGCTTTAAAATTTTCGAAAAGCGGGAACTTCAATATAAAGTAAAATTTTAGAGAAAAATAAAAATTCAGATTACATTTCATCAGCATCCCCTCCAAAGTTTGAAGTTGGCGATATTTGATGTGAATAGATTTAGATAAAACTTCAGTGTCCATTTAAGTTCCATATCCAAATTTTCAAGAATGCAAACTTTAATATAATGCCAATTTCAATTGGCCGTCTAGAATGCTACAACTAATCGATGTGATATGAATGCAACACTTCAACAAGCAAGTGGCTCTCTTTCTGAGTAGGTGCCGACGGTGTTTAGACTTTAGATTCAGTTTTTTTTTTTTTTTTTTTTTTGTTAATTAAGCCGTTTAGACTTTAGAGTTAGAATGTGATTCAATCTTATGATTGGTCTCAAGCTAAACTATAGTACATTTTTGGATTCAAGAGGATTACAAATCAAATTAAGGTATGAATTATTGTAAACTGAATCAAATCAGACTATGATCCGTAGTATACTTGATTTTAAACAGTTGCTTATTGGTATTTGAAGGTTGGTGAGATGATAACCAAGGGGTAGGTATTAATTAAGCTTTTTCTGGGTCTACATTCCTCCCCCTTGTTCAAAGCTGGTTGCTTGAATAAATGTGTCACGTAATTTGTAAAATATCCAATAATTGGTATTCGGAGTTTATTTTTTTTCTGTCACAATCATATTTATCAGTTTTATAGATAATTTACAAGAGAATTTGATTGATAATTTTTAATAGAATATTTTATTTTAATTATATTTTTTTCATCTAAAATATTTAAATTTAGAATCTTATTTAAGAAATTTAAATTTAATATCACTCCAACCAATAGGATGTTAATTGTATTCAGAGTATTTGAGGACTCATGGTATATATATAAATTAATGAAGTAAATTTCCACTTAAAGTCCCTAAATTTTTGAGACACTACTATCATAGTAGTTCTGTAATTAAAAATAGGGTCAGAGCACTGTAGAGTTTTACATTTGTCTTTCCTGACATACTTTGTGCACGGGTAAAATCTGTTTTTTGCAAGGCTTACAGAAGTACTGAAACAACCTCAACATGCACCACTTCCAATTGAAAAACAAATTCTAGTCATTTATGCAGCTGTCAATGCATTCTGTGATCGAATGCATGCAATTTGTTGGTGCATTTGGGTGTCGAGAAATGCTATTGTTTTTAGGAACAAAGAAGTGGAATCGTTTGATATTTTAATACATATTAAGGTTGTGTCTTGGAATTGGTTATTAATATAGGACTGGGTTTCAACCAGGGATTTTATTTTCGTCGTGGTGCTATAATCCGAGGGCTTGTGTTTTGGAAACTCAGGATTAATTTACCACAGGGTAGTTTACATAGTTTATAGTGGAGCCAATGGCCTTTTGATTATATATATAGCCTTTTAAAAAAATCATGTACACATTTGTGGTATAAAATTCTGGCGAGCACAAAAGTATTATGCACGAATTTACACAAATTCAAAGTAGGGATTTTTCATTGGTCTATTAAAAAATTAAACAATCAAAAGAAAACCAGTCATAGTTTTACGTGGCAGTATTAGGATGGACCTAAGGAGATCCAAATATGCTCTCAAAATTAAATAGTTAAAAAATTATACAAGATGATCTTACATATTTATATTATATAATAATTTTTTATTTTAAATAATAAGATGTTTACACATAGATGAACAATATTCATGGATTAACATCAATTAGGACTACTTATCTAAGATCCTGCTCCCTAGGGTCTTGGGTGGGGTTAAGACCTCATTTGCTGGCAGTGTCTTCCATTAGGTAAATTAGAATAATCCTAGTTTTAACTCTGTAACAGGCAGTTTTCGTCAATAATTTGGTACCACCTACCATTTTCCACATTACTAACTGAAATATATATTGAGTCAAAGCCACAAATGGGGAAGGAACAAGGGTGATAAGCATTCTTTACTGGTTTTAAGAATTTTAAATAGACATTGTGATGAGAAGGAGGAACAAGATACATATAGAGCACATGCACCTAAATACCTAAAGTCCACAAAACTAATTTACCTATCAACGAATCTAGTGATCAAATAAATGGTCTAAATGAAAGACGAAATACAAATTGAATTGAAGGTTTCCAGTATAAAATTTAAATAAGTCTAACGAACTTCAAATTGGGCTTGTGCACAAGCACAACAAACATTGGAGTGCAGCAGCCACCTGTGACTTATTTCTAGAGCATCGCGAAGCTTAAAGTGACAGGTCAATGATATATTATTCCAACAGCTAGTACATTTTTTTATTTATTGTTGAAATGGAAAAATGTAATTATGAAAACAAAATTTATTACCACTCAAATTTCATGCCCTCTTCAATCAATTCTCCAAAATAGATTTACCCTGCGAGCACACAAACAAATTACGAATCTACGCAAAAGAAAAGTTATTTTATGTTTAAGCATAGATTAATTATATGCCATTATAATCATATGCTAAGATGCCTTGCAATTTTTATTTTATTTTTGTAATTGATGCCTTGCATTTTCCACCCTTGAGGCCTTGACATCTATATAGACTATAGTTATAAGGTTCAACCTAACAATTCAGATAGTTCACTCTAAACTTCAAATTGCAGTTCGTGTAAAGTCCAGTTCTGTCTATCTTTTTTTCGTGAAAAATTCACAAAGTGAAAGAGGTTTATTGGGCCGGCGAGCTTAATACACTTAGTTCGTACAGTTTGTTGGGCCGGAGTGCATAGTTTTGGTATGAACCAGAAAAACCAATCAATAGTCTCAGCACATATTCATGATGTATAAAATAAAACATCATTAATACAAGAAAACCAATAACTATTTATACAAGCGATAGTAACTTGTTTTTCTTAATCAAATGATTCAGGGATCAAATTCTTACTTTGGGTATGGAATAAATCATGTTGAAAAAGGAATATCACCTGTGTACACTCACAATTCCCAACAAAAATCAATTACTACTTTCAATGGAAATTATTTCGTATCAATACCATGATCAACAAAAAAAAAATTAATAAATGACTCATAAAAAGTGAAGAGAAATTATTATAAGCTACTAACTCTAAATATTTTTTTTAAATTTTTGATAATTTAACTTGACCAGAAAATTTGATTTTAACTCATGAAAACTTTTTCTTATTAATGTAAGGTAGTAATGAAACTAAGAGATTGTCCCTCTTAACTTTTGTCACTTTTAATGTTAGCGAACGTTGCAAAGCAAGTTAACCAGAGTTAACAGAATAGTAATGTAGATTTGATTTTGGGTGTTAAGAAAATAAAATAAAACTAAAAGCATTAAAGAAACAACAAAAAGATGGTATAAAAGAAATCTGTGTTTATGCAAGCCCAAAAATAAACTCATTAAGAAATGAATAATTATCTGGATCATCGAGTGCCAAACCCAAAGCAAATATGATTTAAATAAAAAGAAATCAAATAATAAGAATGAATAAAATATATATAAAATGATGGACAAAATTGGGTGTTCAGAATCATAAAACTAATGATTTTCTTTTACCACCATATATAATAGAACTACCGATTTTATATATAACAACAAATGGTGGGTGTCAGAAAATTTTATGTAAAAAAATAACATTTCAAAGATTAAGACAAACACTTCGTATCCAATAGTGAACATATCAAAATAAAAGAGTGCAGAAGTAGAGGAAAAAGCAGGGTAAAATATGTAAATGCACTCAGTGGAACGTGGTGGGTCTCTCCTCACTTGGTTCCTATAATGTTTAATGCATAGCAAAAATTTGTTGGAAATAGGGAGAAGTCAGAACTACCTAACTCGTGAAGACCTGGCTCGTGACAAAGAAAGGGAAAATATGTGCTTCGTAGTGTAAATAATGTTGGCATGGCAAAAGATAAGGACTGAAGGAATGGGAAAGAAATAGGAGTTTGAAGGGTTTAGTTGTCAGGATAGAAGAGGGAAGTTTGCCATGAAAGGGTCTGAGAAAAAGAGGGGAAAATTTTGTGTATGGGGTAATCGATTTACCTTAAAATGATCAAGTTATTTGGCGTCTTAAATGAAGGAAAATATCTTACCCTCTTGTCATCCAACAAACAATGGAAACCCATTTTTCTTTCTACTTTAAACTAATAATAATTGAAGTAGTTTTGGTGTAGAAATTTCTAGTGACTATTATGATTAGTATTTTTATACGGCACTTTGAAAACGAAGTACACTCGAACTTATGCAGACAAAGAAAATTAGTGAAAGACAATAAAAAATATAAGTGCTAAAAGGTACGGAATAAAGCAATCGTTCAGTTTTATAGCCACAAAACAATCGTTTAATCATGAGATGGTGAGTACCGGCATACAATGGAGTAGAGACAATTCTTCATTTTTTGTTGAATTGAGGCCAACGAGGTGAAATTTCAATTTTGTATGGTAATAGTCTCAGCTTGGGTGGGTTGGGATCAAAGACCAATTGTAATTTGGATCAAGGACATCATTGTTTTCAAGCAAAGTTGTGTACACTATGTATTTTATTTGCTGAACAGACGGGGTTTGGGCTCAAAATTACAGGTAAAATTGGTCAACAGAGTAAGAACAACTCGACAAAAGCTTTGGGTCCGCTAGTCTGATCATGATTTTCCATTCCCAGAGAAAAAAATTCTTCCCTTTTTTGGCCCGTTGTGGTCGAAAAAAGATTTGAACCCCGACACCATCATTAGTAACCACGTATGACTCCATCCCTCATCTCCATTGGATATCTATTAAACTTATATTTATAGATATTTTCACTTATATATATATATATATATATATGATATTCAATTTTTTATTGTCATCTGATATGAGATTTCAATGACACTTGTATTTTAATATTAATTCTTAACAACTTTAAAGATTGAATTAAATTTTTAAAAATATAAAATCTCTAGAGAATTTTTTAACTACAGGATAATTAGGAACTTTAAATCTGAAGTATCTTATAAGAGCTTTCATTCTTTGAAGTGATTATAAAATTAATTTTTGATTTGAACTTTTTTATCACACTTAAAGTTTCACATCCTGTCCAAATGAATTTTTCTTAAAGAATTATATTTGAAGTCTCTTCTATAAACTGAATATGTGTTGATGAATTAAGTCACATTTATCCAACAAAACCTCTTGTATATAACTTCAAAATGATTAAGTGGGTGATAAAGATTAATTAATTATAAATTAAAAACCTAATATAAAAAATATTTTTTTTAAAATAAATCATCAATTTAATCCATTGAAATTATTTTTGTCAAGTTATTTCAATTAGTTTATAACTTTTTTTATTAACTGAAAAATTTATTTTAGTTTGATAAATTAATTTTTTAGCAGCTTCAAGTTTTTTTTGTTTTTTTTTCTATTTTTATCTTCAATGTATCAAATTTTCTAGTCAAATTTTCTAGTTACACTTTTAAGTAAATCATGATTTTATTATTTTTATGTCATTTTATATTTTTCATTTATTTAAATAGTTAATTTTATCAAACATTTATAATTTAATAAGTTAGTTTTGTTAACTTTTCGATTAATTTTGACCAAAGTAGGCTAAGTATTACCTTCATTCCTATGTAGTCCAAAAAGTAATAAAATTATATAAGCCATCCCTCAAATATTATATATCTACCATTTTATTAACGTTCAAGACCAATTTGATACATTTTTCAATACTTGACAAACTACGTATTACAATTTTAAATACATTGAAATTATTTATATAATTTTGTTATTTTAGAGAATATTAGGAGAGAGAATAACATTTTAAGGATGAAATTGAGGATTTTTTTCATTTTTAAGAAAATAATAAAATAACGTATATAACTTATCAAGGTAAAGGTTTACCCCATTTTTATACCAAGCAATTCAATTTTATCATTCGACACTCCCTTCTAGAGGTTGGGTTATTTCAGTGGTGCACATTTACTGGAATTAGTGATGCTTTACTCACAGTCTTACGTGATGATTTCTATACTCAAAGTACATCTTAAACCACAACAAATGTGAACTTTTCTCGCAATTTTCTCACCGTTCTCTTCCTTAAAAAAATAATTATGTTACATCTAATGAATTGTAGAGATTGATTGATTTGTTTTGCATGGTGATTAACAAATTAGTCAAGGTTTTAGAAATTTGTGAATTGACTAAATACAATAATATAGATGAATTTTGATATCAATGGACTAATCTCAGCAAACATAAATCAATCTCCACAAAATATTAACTAAATAAAACAACTATAAATCAATTTGACTAATCTTTACAAATCAATAGATGTAATATATGATTATGATTTTTAACAAAGAAAAAGATAGAGAAAAGTCTAAATAGATCTAAATTCAAGCAACACCCCACTTGCCAAAGAAAGAAATAAATCATAACCCCAGATTTCCGTCACATCACATCACATGTACAAACCATTGAATTCCCTAAACTGAAATTCGCACTGTTCACAACCATAAGTTGTAGCAGATTGGGGGGGTCGTACCTTTGTAAGTTGTTGTAACACAATAACCAAGGTCCAAGAAGAAAAAAATAAAAATCCTTTTCTACCTTGTGTCTTTCCGTCTGTGAAGTTTGAAGCTGACAACATACATTGTTCTCGCGGATCAAATAAATACAAGTAAATATTCAAAGGGTAAAACATATGCATTTTCGCAGCCACACACCGTGTTTGTTTGTCTCCTCCACTCTCTTATACTCCTCTATGTCGCGTCTAAGATATTTCCAAAATGACTTCCATGATGATGTCTTCAAATTAACGAGGTAGAAGGAGATGATGATGATGACGACGACGATGCGTCAGTGAAACATTGATCATGCATTCACGCTTCAAAATAAAGACACTGCCATATTAGCTACATTCTTAAGCCTAATCTAGCAAAACAAAACAAAAATGAAAAATACAGTTACTAAGAAAGAGTGAGATTATGCAAAGGAAAGAACCAAATAGCGAGTGGGGAAAAAAAATAGTTTCTTCGCCATCTTTCTTATTAATTACTAGTGCTTCAGTTCCATATACATTGCTGTTTTACAACGAAAAATTATGAAACTCAAAAACACATATTTACATTTACTTTCTCTTTCATATTATTTTTATCTTTTCTTTTTCAATCTCTTTCCTTTTCTTCCTTTTTATCAGTCCTTTAGCATGTAATAATAATAATAATAATAAGAGTTATTATTAATTCAGCCCTTCACTCATCCCTCTTATACATCATTCTAAAATTATTCTTTTTTTAATCTTTCTATCCACTTAATTATTTTTTATTAATAGTATGAGAGTAAACAATTCAATAAAAATATGTAAGAAAAAAATAATTAATATATCTAAAAACTAAAAAGAAATCTTATAAAAAGGAATAAATATTTTTTTTAAAATCTTATAATTAAGAACATAATGAGTACTTTTGGAAGACCAAAGAAAAAATAATAAAGAAAGAAAAGAGAATAATAATTTATAAAATTGATCTTATATTATTATTAATTTATTTTTAAATTTTATTATTATTATATAAGATAGGTAGAACATATATATCAAGTGAAAAAAAGTAATTAATATTACATTAAAAGAAATAAAATTATAATTATTTCGAGACTTTTTTTTCCACAAAATTATAATGAAAACGGAGGAAGTCCTTTTATAAAATCTAATGATCTAGTCTATTGCACTTTTTTTTTTTCAATCTCTTACTCTTATAGTACGATAATATGGTGAAACGAAACATTAGGACAACATGCGAAACCTATACCTATCCTGTTTCAACTTTAGCAACGCTACTTCACATTCCATCTCTATTTTCGATGCCCAAGTAGCCATCACTTAATTAATGAGTAATTAATAATTCCAGTACAAAATGAAAAAAAGAAAAAATAACCAGAGTCTCAAAACGATATGTCGTTTACATTGGAAGCACTTTTTCTTTATTTTCCTATCTTACGTCAATGCAGACTTTTCTTCTTCCTTTTTCTATTTGACGGCTACTACTACTAAATAAGAAAGCTAAATTTATTCACCAAACAAAATAGAAAAAAAGAAAACGAATAGGCATTACCGTTTTACGTTGTGGGTGACGACCTAAGAAGTCGTTTAGTGAGGTGTGTGGTTGACGACGGTCTCTGAGAACGAGTTGCGCGTTTCAACGGTTCCACCACCGAGTCTTTGAACCGGTACGGCAACGCCTGGTTCCTCCCTCTTTTAGACCTCACCACCGGTTCTCTCTCCCCTAAAACGTCGCCGTATAAATCCACAACCACCCACTTCTCCCTCCGTTTCACTTTACTCGCCCTCCGAGTCCTCAACTCGCCACCGAGTTCCTCCGAGTCAGACTCCTCCTTCCCGGACACCACCCTCGCCGCTTCGATAAGCAAATCAAAGCAATTACCATCGCGTCCCTTAAACGACGCCGTTTCCGCGTGATTGTTAACTTCGTTAGTGGTGTTGTTGTTGTTGTTGTTGTCCAGTTTCTCCGAAACTTCAACGCTCTTCTCTGGAAACCCTTCGTTGCTGTTGGTTTGAGCAGTGGCGGAGGCGTTGTCGTTGTCGCTTCTAGAAGATTCGGATTCTTCGGTCTCTGTGACGGAACGGAATCTGAGATTCAAATCGATGCCGACGCCTTTGGTTGGAAAGGGTTGTTGTTGTTTGGAGGGTGGGGTGGATGAAATTATGCGGAGAATCTTGAAGAAGCACATTTGGGCCTTGGAATAGCCGCGGCACGAGGAAGCCATTGATGTTGAACAAATAAAGAGAAAGGGTTTTTCTTCTTCAGCGGAAGGGGCTTAACGCATGAATCGGAGACGCAGAGCATGAGTTGCGTTACTAGTGAGGACTGAGATCAATGTTTCTTTGTGTGTCTTTGCAACCCAAGAAGAAAAGTGTCTTCATTAATGGAAAAAATATTCTGCCCAGTAACACCACTACACCAGTATTTGTTAATATTTTTTTAATTAAAATTAGGGGGCCTTTGCTAAAAAAAATGTTTTTTCGCACCAAAACATAATTTATGTGAAAATGGATTGCTAGAATTATGATTCTTAAAAATATATAAAATATATTTTTATTAGTTTTAATATGTTATTTGAGAATTAATTTTTTTTTATAAAATACATAATTAAAGTTTTCTATCCAGTCAGAAAAATGGGATTCATATTCTTGTTTTTGAGAATATTTTTTATGAATATAAATTAAAATAAATTCTCGAAAATTATAATTTGCTTGAAAATATTTTTATTAATTACATATTAAATATAGAAATCATGATTTTTCACTCTAAAAGATTCGATTCTTGAAAAAAAAAATATATAAACTTTCGAATTGCCAAATGTCCCCTTATCCCTTATGTCTTTTGTTCGGGAGAGCGTTTTTTGGGATAATTTTTTTTTTCCCTTAGTTTTAATTTATTTGATTTGAAAAGTTAGAAGAGAAAAATAAAAGACAGTAATTAACATTGAAGGGATTTAAAGGGAAAAAAATTAATTCATTAGTCTTGAATTGTGCTCTAAAAATGTACTATTCCTTATTTCATCTATGAATGGAAAAATAGTATATTAATAATATTTTTCTCTTTTTTCCTATCAAATAAAAGAGAACTTTCTTCTCTTAAACTACTTAAAATAATACTTTTATTATTATCTCTTTTTTTCCCGGTAAGATTTATTTATCACCTCTCTATCCTTAAACCAAATCTGTCAATTCGTTGAGAATTGGTCATGTGTCTGATCCGATATTTTTTAGAAAATTGATATATCCTTAAACTAGGTTAAAACTGTTAAATCTGTCAAAACCATATTAAAATCAATAAATTTGATGAATTAATCAATTTCGCTTAAAATTATTTTTTTAAATAAATAATTTTTTTTAAAAGGACATCATTTTGGTCTTAAAATAAAAATAAATATTATAACTTATGATTATAAGTTTACTTTTTATTATTATCAATTTATGTATATTATGTTATTTTTTATTTAATATCACTAGAATATTATATTAAAATATTTGAAAAAATATAACTCATTAAAATTGGTTCGACTCCATTTCGATCCCATGAAATCATTCACCGTTAAACCAATAACTCCTGCTGTTCAATGATAGTTATGGGAACATTGCTAAATACGGTTAGAATTTGTATCTCTAATTTGTGTTATAAAAATCTACCCCAGAAGACAATACATGCAAGTAAATAGGAGTTGTTAGCACGGTGGTGGAAGGGAAAAGCGGAAAGGAAAAGAGTGTGAATTTGAAATTTTTTACTAATATTTTAATAAAATCAATAATGAATATTTATTGATATAAAAAATCATGCAAGAAAAATTCTAATTTTAATTTGAAAACAATGATATTTTATAAGAGTGATACATTGATAATTATCAATGTAAAATAATCTTATATTATAATTCAATAATAAATTATTATTGATATAACTTTTAAAATTATTTTATAAATTAAAGTTAATAAATTTATCATACATACATAATAATATTTGATTGAATAAAAATATAAAGTTATTTATATTATTTATATTTCTTTTTCTCATCCTATAATACTATAAGTATGTTTTGACATTGATTAACGGATTAAAACAAAAGATAAAAAATTATCTTTACAAAAAATATAAGAAACAATTTGATATTTTAAAAATTAAAAAAATAATTGTTTAAAGAATATTTATTGAATATAAATTATTTAATGAAACAAATGTCATAACACATTTTGATAATAATTATCAATGCAAATTTTATAGTATGTTTTTGTTATTAATTTGTGATAACTTAAATTGATCTTTGAAAATACTAACTTAAATAAAATATCTGACATTGTACCTTGCAACATCAGATGTTTTCCTTTTGTTCAGATCAAAGTACACTATTTTTTTTTTATGGGAATGAAACACTAATCAATTTATGAATTAGTCTCTGAATAAAATATTGTGTTGGGTTCTAATGAATGTCCTGTTGTGCGGTTAAGTAAGGTTGTCGGACTGTAATTGGGGCTGAGACGACGTGTCGTCGTTGTTCTGATGTCACGGAAGACGTGGCAAACTGGGATTACTGACTGAAAGAGAAAATTGAAGCTGCTGCCAGTGGCCTTGGGTCCAAACAGCTGCTTCCTCAGTCTCTGTACTAGTATGCCCCAAAATAATGAGAATTCGGATCCACCATCATCTCAACCCTTCTATTTGTATGTTCTAATCAAATCAAAACTGCTTCTAATCATGCCCATCATGGCTTTTCTAGGGTTAGATTTTAGGTTTTTTAACTATGATATTTTAAGTTTATGTTTTTACTAAAATATAATTTTGTTTCTGTTTTTGTTAATCATGAAAATTGTATTTATTCTTTGAATCAAAAATATTTTTAAGATAATAAAGAAATTTTTATTAAATGATTCTATTAATAAATACATATTTAAATATGAAATATAGAATCCGATTTTTACTGAGTTTTTTTTTTAAACAAATAAGTTTATAAATTTTAACTTATTAAAGAATTATTTAATATTTGTTGTGAATTATCATTATAATTTCGATAAAAACATTAATTTCTATTACAATAATATAGTAATTCATAAAATGATTATTAAGGAAATTTGAAGAGTATTTTTATAATAATTTTGATTTTGGTAGTGATTCTAAAAACAATAAGAAGTCGATATTGGAAAAGTAAAGTTTTGAGAAAAAATGAAGATTGAAAAGAGAAAAAGTTTAAAAAGATGCAGTAAAATAAACCAATATGAATTCATAAAAGATGAAAATTGAATACATACACAATGACCTACGGAATCTTTAACCAATTTTCGATGATAAACGATATTGGTGTTTGAGGATTTAAGTGGTTTTGTTTCAATCCCTCTAAAGTTAAGGGTCAACAATTTTATTTATACACTTCCAATACTAACATTTAAATTATATGATTTCAACACGTATACAATGATATTCTTAAATATACTAGTAATTGTCTTCATATAACTTCTCTGCAATCATGTCAACTGGTACTTCGATTTGTCAAAAAATACTTTGTTCTCCAATGTTTTCCAATTATGTACATGAATGAAATTATTGAAATTAACAATCCCAATCAAAATAACTAATTTCGATTACATCATCCAGTCTCTCTAACTTTTACTCATATTCTAATCACTTTTGAAGAGATTCTTCTACTCATCTCAAGCTAAGTATATCAAAATTTAATTTTTATAATCTAATCAAATTTTACACAAGAGATAAATTTCTTTCCTTGTAGTCATAAAGTTCCACATTACTTAAGAGTCGAAATCACATATCATTTATAAATATTCTCTTCTCTCAACCCACACTGAGATACATTTTACAAAAATAAAATTGTGACTGTTGATCGAATATCTATGTGGATAATGTACGAGAACTTGGTCTGATAACCATCATATCTCGGCTATAAACATTCTCTCATTTAAACCTTTGGTTTTGTTGCGGTTTCTTAAGTTTGAAAAAAATATTGTAATCTCTTGAAATGTTTCTTTTGGACAAAATTGGTTCATTTGTTAGTTTGTTTTTACTAACAATATTAACTTTTTGTTGATGTTTAAAATATTCATATATGATGTATTGGAGATGGTAGCCAAGCGCGGGAACCCTAAACACACAACTATGACGGAACCACTTTATACATGTGAGAAAAGAAATTAACTCTAAATTGTTGCACAAATGTTGGTTTCTTTATAATATTAATAAATCTGATTCTTCATCTTTTAATGGGACATTTTTTCTCAATCATAACTTTTTCATAAAGATCGAACTCAATTTTGATCTGAAATATGACCCTCAGTTTTTGAAAATATTTATATAATACAAATTTAACTTCTTTGGCAAAAAGTATTTGTACCAGCAGGGGTACCAAAAAAAGTGTTTTACAGAAGATTTTCCTACCCCATCCGAATTCCCGTAACCCTTTACATAATACCATGTATACTACTCCCTTCAAAACCTAACAAAAAGTTATCTTTCAGGGGATCCAAGTTGACCAGGACAATCTCATAAGGTTGAGATTCAGGAGTATTATCAATCCATCGTATAACTGCAATCTTCTTACTATTACTGTTATTTTAGGCTCGTATTTGATTAGTTTTTTTTTTCCTTTTTCTGTTTTTGATATGACATGTTTTGGACTGGATTTGGTTCAGTCGTGGTTGGCAAACAAAAAGTTCGTCATAGCTTACAAGGAATCAAGGTAGAAGGTAGTTGAACTTTAACTTTCCAGCTTTAGATTGTAAGTACTAATATTATTATTCCTCCACCACCGTGTCTAAATTGCACACTACCTTATTAAATAGAATATCATTTCTATGTTTCCAAAGTATCCACACCACAGCCATCCTGACTCTCCACCATCCTTGTTTTGCTTTTGAACCCCTCATACTCCCGACGTGCTAAAAAAATGACTCGAGTTGGAGGTCATAAACTTCTTTAACCATGTACTTTTGTAGCTCCCATTCTCCATGACCATCCATCATATACATCCTGTTGTTGTGGTGAAATTTGGTCAATCTCTTTCATCAATTATTGTGGTTAGGGATATGTTGAAAGTTGCACATGACGAATAATCATGAAAAAAATGAGATATGTTAAAGTCTCACGTCCATAGTGTCAAGATAAATTATATAAGTAGGGAATAATCATCATCTTACACGTCGATCTTGTAAAGTTGAATTAAGTTCAGACTCACTTTCTGATAATTATTGTTGTACCAACTAGGTTTCTAGTTGAAACCAACTTTCCCTTGCCAACCTCCCACCTCCTTCACCATACAAAACTTTAATTTTGCTCGGAATTAGAGAACAACATATGATATTTTGAGACTAAACTCTCTTGGCCCACCCACTTAGCATACCAAAAAGTCACCTCTCTACCATCACCTAAACATCTCTCGATCTATATCCCTTTTGAATCAACCCACTTCAGTCCCCTTAAGCTCACACGTTTCACTAAGTCCCCCCCACCATTGGGAGCTACTCCTTCACCACTCGTTTCCTCACCCTCAAACACAATAGTAAATGGTTGTTATTTTATTTTTCTTTTAAAGTTTAAATTATTATTTCATAAAATAATCACGCAGCAGTTTCGTGCATTTCGTGCCATGAAACGTTCGTACTATATAGCATTGTTCATCTTTTATGTGATACTAAGAGATTGTTACCCCTTAGTTAAACGCTTAGTATAAATGTTTTACTATTAGAAAAATTAATTTAGTGACAAATTATAGAATAAAATTTAGTGACGTACGAATCATAAGTTTATATGATGAAATTAAAATAAATAGACTTTACAATTTAAAATTCCATCATAAAATAAAGATTTAAATACATTTTTGTCTTTACAATTTAATGTTTTTTGTTTTTAGTCCAAATATTTTTTATTTATAGTTCTTACAAATTATATTTGTTTTATTTTTAATTTGTAAAACATTTTAGATAACATTTTAAACAATAAAAAATATAAATTAAAACATCACAAGGACGAAAAATAAAAAAATATAACTAGTAAAAAGTTAAAAAAAAATTACGAGAATTAAAAATAAAAAAAAATGTTAAATTGCAATAACTAGAATGTTTTTAGCGAGAGAAAATTTCCTTCTCTGAAGTTCTATTAAAAATTCTTCGTCACAAAATACATAAATTGCTTTTAACCCCTCAATCTTCCTGACAAAAAATCAATTAAAATAAATAGACTGTCTATAGTGAAAGATTTAGCATATATATTGTCAGTAATAGACTCTTCGTGTCAAGCTTTGAAGGGAGCCAATCGAATTAAAGACTACTACGAGTCTAGCATGAGCATATTACTATGTGTAAGCAACATTTCTACACTAACCCTGTATATGTTCATTCATTCTGAGCTTTTAGATGGCACCGCAAGTATTGGAAATGCCCGCAACCATTAATGATGCTCAAACTTGTTTCTACATTATATTATTTATAACATTTTCATTTCTCTCAATTTCTTCCTCTCTCTCAAGATGTTTATTAACATCTAGTTGTAAGGATCATAAATTGAGGAAAGAAACTGATTTGTTTGCAAGTATTGCACTTGGTCGAGTCTTAACACTCAAATTTAGGCCTAAAAAATGTTAATTTTGAATTTATAATTTCAAAGGAAGATGATAGGGTGTTAGAGGAATTGGGATAGAAAAAAATTGTCAAATAAGTCATTATTTCAACTTGGTAATTTTATCTAATCACTGATGTCTGATGGCCCCTGCTTTCATTGAATAGATAGGCTATTTTTGTTGCTTGAATTTACGGAATCTGTGTAAGCAGGTTATCTACAAAAATTATCATCAAAGAGTAAACGGTCTTGACAGATTAATTTTAAACTCAAAAGTTAAGTCAATATCTTAGCGGTGATAGTTTATCAAACAGCAGCATATGCCACCTCAAAAGCGAATCTTTGCAAAGCTCCTAGTATGATTGAAATCAAAAGGAATAGGTTATGAGATATCTTACTTGAGTATTATCTAAGTGAAAGGGAAATGAATAATGAACATTCGAAGTATAAAATGTGTGCTAGGTAAACTTCAAAAGTCATTTTTCTCTTTAAACATTCTTCATTGCTACTGTTGCTATCCACCGTCCCCAGCAGCTATTATATTCCAGGGAAAAACAAACAATCATAAAGTAGAGTTTAAATTACTCAAAAGCAGAAAAAAGAAAAACAATGAGCCCATAAATGAAAATGTATGAGTTTAATGGATATGTAATAATAATTCTAAAAAGTTTTACAGTATTATTTAATCACAAATCATTATAAATTTAACTTTGAAAATTATTATTATGAAAATCAACATGCATAATGAGATGAATTGATAACAGTATAAAACTATATATATATCCCTATTTCTCAATGTACATACCTTTATAGATTTGCAGCCTCTTTTAAGAAACGACAAGATAGTTTTGAGGAGGAAATTAGAAAGAAAAGGGAATAGATGGGAGCACCAGAGTGGAATTGTTGCTTAATGTTTTCTAGTACAAATGTTTGTGTCGCCATACAGTGTGAGAGTATATAAATATGTATGAAAATGTTAAATATTATTATATTTGTATACTTATATTTTATATTTATTTTTTTATAAATAAAAAATTTAACTGGTTACTAAAAAAAATTTAAAAAATGTAAAGAGTGTATTTTTTTTTTTTGAAATAATAAAGTGTAAATTTTAAGTATTAAAAAAAACCCTATTTGATTGGATATATTTATGTTACAAGCGTCATGCGGTCTGATCATGGCCTATACTGTTTCCCAAGCCCAATCTACTGTCCACAAGCCAATCTTTTGGACATCGTCACAATTTTCTAAGCCCAAGGCAGAAAACGAATTGCCTTCGCCATGGAAGGTAAAAGAAAATAAGGGGGTTTGTTTCATATATTAAATTATATATTTGGGAATGATAGTTTTAGAGTATTATTATTAAGAATATGATTTTAATCAAAAGATGTTTAGCAAATATATAGTTGCCTTTTGAATCAAAACTTGACTGCGTTATCTTCAAAGACCGACAGACCTGTTATGACGGATCTGACTTCTCTACTATCCCTCCTTGTGTTGTCTTTATGCTGCTCCTTTAAAATTATATAGTTTTAATGATTTTTAAAATTAAATGTTACCATTAAATATTAATATAATTGTCATGCAATGTTATTTACATGGAACAACACAGAGACAGTCTGGGAAGGGACAACAGAAAAGTCAAATTCTGTTATGACCTAATCCATTTCATTATTTTATTTTAGCTTTAATTTATCATGTTGATCAATTGCTTGTGACTTGTGAGCAAGTTCATTTTTTTATACTTGACGAGTTTACGAAACTAAGCTTACTCTATTATTGGAACCTGGTTTGTTTTTTCATTCGATAGTGCTTGATGCATGCATATAAAACAGAAGAGATTCCATTTCTCATAAAGTGCAAGGTTTTGTAAAAAATGGCGAAGCAGATTGTTGCTCCACTTTTGAATTTAGAATTAGCTGGTCCCATTTCTCTTTTCCAAGTAATTAATTGATAGTTAGATTAAAACCTAAATCATGTTTCTTTTAAAGATTGGTAGAAACTAGAAAGTGGTGAAGCTGATTCTTGTTCTTGTTCCACCACTTTTGAATTTAATTAGAGTTAGCTGGTTACATTTGTCGTTTCCATGTAATTAATGGAGAGTTAGTTTAAAGCCTAAATCATGCTCCTCTTTTTAAAGATTTGAGTCTTACTGTTTCTTGGTTTAAATAAGTGAATATTATAGGAAAAAGGTTGGATCATGAGATTTTGTATGTTTTTTTTTTCGGTAAATATTAATTATTACTTCTTTGTTAGAATGTCATGGGAAATTTAAATCCAACATTTCTTTCTCTCTTTTTAACTACCAAATTCATCTTATAACTCTGTGGTCGTTTGATTTGTGTAGCTACATGTTTTTTATCAAGTAATTTCCTTGCTAGTTGAATTGGAAAATTATAAGTGTCCATCTTATTTTGGAAGATTTGAGTAGTAAAAAAAGAGAAAATGAAAGAGAAAGAAATAATAAGTACTGAGATGATAAAAAATAAAATAGAAGAAAAAAATAAATGCATATTTATAATAACACGATTAAATACTACTACTAAACTCTTCAAAACCTGTGCTAGAGACATCTCATCTCCCAAAACTATTAATATATGTGATTGCAATCATTATATGATGGTATCTTCTTTATGAGTCTGCGATATATATCATGTGCCGGTGAATTTTCCCGAATCCGGATCATATATCAGGAATTTTTGCATAGGATAATATCATTGTAACAAAAAAAATATCTTGTAGAAAAGAAAGATGGATGAATACATCACTAATCACTATTGCTATCAAGCATCTTTGAGAAGAAAAACAAAGCGTTAGATAATGGATAGTTGGTATTGATTTGATTTGGTAAAGACAATGTTGGATAATGGATTTGTCAAGTTGACCCCTGCCATTTTCCTAAATTTCATGTCCCTGCAAGAAGACATACCAAAGTTTGTTAATTTGCGAAAAGAAATAGGGAGAGAAAAAGTAGGTAGATGGAAAAAGAAAGAAGAGAAATAAGTTAAAAAAAAAAGTAGAATGAAAATAGAGGTTGTTTGATTGGAGAAAAATAGAAGAGAAATAAAAAAAAAATTGAATTAAAGTTATTTAATAGAAAAAATAGAAATCATCATTTTATTATTATTACTGTTATAATATAATAATAAGAAAACGTACTTAAAAAGGTGCAGAGCCTGGCATAATCGTTATTGGTACTTTACTGTTCATCTCTTCGATTTTCTTCTCAGTGTAGATTTTTTTGTCCTTCTTCGCTCTTTCGCACAACTTGGTCCCTGCCGAACAGCCTTCTAATAATTTTCATTTTATTTCATAATTGGAAAGAGAGAATAACTTTTTGCGTAAATTAAAACAATTGGCCCGTGTTATGTCATTTGCTTTCATTCTCACACCTAACTAAGATACCATTTGAAAAGATAACATATCACAAAATATTGAAATGTTAAATCTTTTTTGCATTATTTTAATGTATCTATAAATCTCACCGTGGTTATTTGAAAACTGATCTAACGTGCAACTGTAAGTTTTTTAATAATAAAAAAAAGTTACTCCAAAAAACGACATGTCGTTGAGATGGCCGAGTTGGTCTAAGGCGCCAGATTAAGGTTCTGGTCCGAAAGGGCGTGGGTTCAAATCCCACTCTCAACAATGTATTTTTTTTTTCGGTTGATTTTTCACCCTAACCTAATTAAATGGTTGACCCAATAAGACAATAACATAAGCTTATTTCATCGTTGACCAAGTCCTGCTCAACCTAACACACTGATTTGATGTCTGTTGGACCCAATCCAAGTCATCAAACTGAAAATCTGTTTAGAAATAGCCTAGCGGCAAAACCCAACCTACCTTAATCCATCTTCTGAAACATAATGGCTTTTCTAGGGTTTAACATAATAATTTATGTGAAACATAATTTAACATAATGATTTAAGTGAAGCATAATATTACATTTAAGATTTATTATCTTTTAATGTTATTACATTTTTTTGCCCTTTCATTTAATATATCTTCTTTTTTTCTATGAAGTTTCGCAAGCTAAATAGAATCGACTGCTTTTTCTCCAAATATTTTACTTGAGTAAAACAATTTGCTTATACTTAGAATATACTACTTTTTGGGAGGTATTTATTAAAACGTTACTTCATTGGCATGTTCTGGAGTCTCATCGTAGAACATTCTCCTCATCTTTATGCTACAAATATTTTAAATCATTTGTGTTGATCCAAGGACAAAAAACAATGCATTCAAGATTTATTACGTTATTGACAATAAAAAAGTTTTATCATGTTTTATTCATAAAATAGTTTTATTGCATTCTCGACCAAAAACAGTTTTACTATGTTCTATATGTTATTTTAGTCCTTTTTTTAAAAAATTACAATTTTGATCTAATTATTTATTACATATGTTTTATTTCTTTATTTTGATCCAATTTAATTCAATATCTTTTTCAAAAAATTATTTAATTAATTAAAATATAAAAAATAAAAGAAACGAACGTATGAAAAATTCATAATTGAACCAAAATTACAAATTTTAAAAATACTATATGAAAATCACAAAATAAAAATCGTGGATCAATAATTAAAGAGGTGCCAAAATTTTAATTTAGTCAATCTTTTATTATGTTTTGATACAATTACTATTCATGTCCTTCCATTTTTTTGGTGTACACATTAACAAAATTTGAACTTATCAGTCACATTGTACAAACTACACAAAGCTCTCGTCAATAGGTTGACCTTAGTGGATTTCATCTCCTATTTAATCTCTTTATTTGAACAAAACTGTCTGTTTACACTTTACCCTATCATATATTTTTCTTTTTGAAGTTTAGAAATTGAGTTTAGTAGGAACACTTTTATATTGTCAATTAATATAAATTTATCTTTTATATAATTATTTTTTATATATTATAAATATCAATAAACTTATTATACATGACATTTTATATTAATATAAAGAATTTTTACATTATATATATATATATATATATTATTTATTTAAGAAATTAAGAAAACATTATAGCAGGGCGTGATTGGCAATTTGGTAAGTTGTGGAGTCCCATCGTGGAACATTTTCTCCTGTTTATATACTTTTTTTTCTTTATTAAAACTGCAACACTAATGTGCATATTAAAACTATGAATATTTTGCTAGGAAACCGTCAAATTTGCCAACAAAATTAAAATTAAAAATATCCAGAGTTTTTGACTTCCAAGTTCCAAATTATATATTAAACGTAAGTCACTAGTCAAGAGATCTAATTTACTTGATTGTCTAACTTAATTGATTATGCATAATACCTAAATTATTATTGTAAAGTTTTTTATAGTATCTTCAATTTCCACAAATAAAAAAAATTACAAGAGAAAGCTACAATGGTACACAGAGGAGGTTCACTATGGGCCACTATGATTGGTTCAAAAGGAGGGAGTAAAGGACAAAAGTAAATTGATGGAAGGGAAAATAATGATTGTAAAAGAGAAGATTTTCTTATTTAATTTGGTTAAAGATAATGAAGTTGAGGGTAAGGAAAGTTTTTCCAGCTTTTTGTTTTTGTTTTTTTTCTCTTTTTAAAGAAAAGCTTGGTCAAACACTTTTTTTATATAAACTCTTAAAAAACACAAGGAACTTATTTATAGTAAAGAAAATGTAGAAAAGAAGATTCATTGACTAACTTATTTTAAACTTTTCGGTGGCTCATACTGCAGAACAACATTCTCAGGGGCCAATAGGCCTAATACTAAGTTGAATCAAGGAATATAGGCCGATGGAGCTTGTCGGTGTCATTTAGTTCAATACTTAGTTGAATTCACCAAACAGGAGATAAGCTGTTGTGATTCAGAACTGTAATCATGTATACTACGGTACAATAAAATTACAAAAAAATATTAATGACTGTTTGATGATGGAATATTTTAATATAGACCGCTAATCCAAATGGTCAAGTAAGATCCTATAACTAAAAGCACAAAAATGATATCTTAAATTACAGCATAAATTACATATATCAATTTTGCCGGTTTTAACAAACTCAGACATTTACTGGCAAGAAGCAGTCCACAACTCAAGTTTTTGTCAAATCTTATCAAAATGGGAGACCAAACAGCAAACTCTTAACAGCAGGAAAGGTAGTTTTGGCACAAAGCTAGAAACCTACTGCCACAAAGGACAATTTGTGCATAAATGACGGTTTTTGAAAGAAAAAAAAAATACCGTATCTATTGGTAGGCAAGGAAGATGATTCATGGATTATTGCGTTTGGTGCTCCATCATCCCTGCACAGGCAATTACATAATACTTGATTGATAAAGCAGACTCAAACCAAGTTACAATTAAGCACTGCCAGAGGAATGTGAAAGTAATATCTATTGCATTAAAGAACCCACCAGTATCCTTTTACAAGGGGGTGAAACATCTGGAGGATGATGCCATTGGCTCGTCTGCAGAACTCTTACGATTTATGGAAAGCAACGACTGCTTGAAGGAAGTAAGGAACGGTAACATGTGTCATCTTCTGTTGAATCTTATAGACCCTTGAATTGTACGAGCAGGGATAAGCCAAAACTGCCTAAAGCAAATGAACCTGCATTCTCCAAGAGGCAGTCAACAAGACCCAATATGTCCATCTTTCTCCACGAGTTAAATTGACCAAACACAAAATTATGGTACTTTTTCAGCCAGGGATTGTCAGACCAATCATGTAGTATTTCCCCAATGTGGTAAAGCTGTAGCAGGCAAAATAGGTTTCATTGTTCTGGCCTGAAACAGGATCAAATTGTTGAGATTAGCTTAGCATTCACAGTTGGCTAAACGTAGTTAAACTTGGGTAACTAGTAAGATATTGATTAATATGAATAATGGCGAATGTTGGCCTTCATTATCATGTTGTATATTGAAAAGCATGTAAAATTCAGTTGAAGCAAAATGTATATAATCTGCTAAAGAAGCAGTTTTGCCAGATAGCCCTCTAAATGTACCATTCTGATAATTTATCTTTTTTTCATTCCATTTTGTTCTTCTAAGAACTGCTATAAGCTCTTTCGAACACCTATTTTCACGTGAAAAAGATTAAATTAAGACAGCTAACTAAAGTGAATAACCAAAAACAACTTCTAAGTTTAAGCATAACCGAAAGTTAATATTTGTACCCAATGCATTCCACGATGCATGATGGCCATCATTAGCTCAGCATCTTTAGCTCTCTCCAAATTCCATCAAGAAATGGCATCTCAAGCATATTTCATGGGAGTTATAAGTTATTTATTAAGTATACCCTTAGGAAAACAGAATGTCTAAGTTCAAATAGGGACATTGTCTAGGCTTTCACATATTGGTCTTCTTAAAATGAATCTAAGAAATATTCTACATACAAAAATAGTAGAGTTCATTGCCCTTTTATTATGTATACACATCCAAGGATAATAGGGAGAAAATGCTTATAGAATAAATCTGTGTTTCAGCAACATATCACATTGAAGCTTGAAATAAACCAAGCTTAGAATGAATGATATTCAAAATAAACATGTAGTTTCAGCGCCAAAATACATCAAAATTAACACTTAAGATAATGTTTTGTTCAACAACACAAACAGAAAAAAGGAAATCAAAATGGAACGTTGAAATGAACCTGAATGAGGAGACCTTTAAAGCAAGATTTTCAGAAATGGTGGGTTCATCACCAGAGAGTTCCCCAGAATGCAGAAACTTCGTCAAAATTACAGAATGGGGACATGCTCTCCAATTGAACAGACAATATACTTTCAATAGTTCAGAACCATGTAGATTGTCTTCCTTTAACTTCGAGTATCTAACATCAGCACAGATGACACAAGTGATCACTGACCAATATGATCTCAAGAAGAAAAAAACAAATTGAAACCTCTTCTAATAGTAAATAAAAGCTAAAAAGGAACAACAACCCACCTAAGCCAACAATAAAACAAGTCACAATTTCAAACGCCGAACAATACGGCCACACCTGCTCTGCATTCTCAGTATCTCCTTTGCAAAATCCTGATTGCCAGTAATAACAAGTCCATTCAACACCCTATTAAAAGTAAACTTGCGCGGCAAGAACCCTCTATCAACCATGTCCATCAACAACTTCCCAGCCACCACCAAATCCTCCGATTTCTTCCTGACAAACATCGCACTAATCAAAACATTATAAGTGTCCAAATTGGGCAAGCATGACCCATCCCCCATCTTCCCAAACACCTCCAAAGCCTTCTCAACCTCCCCGGCATCACAAAAATACCGAATCACAACATTATATGTTTGAACACAAGCCCTCAAACCATGCTCCCCCATCCTCTCCATAAACCCCAACGCCCTCTCCATGTCCCCAACATGACACAAACCTCGTATAACAACATTGTAAGTAACCACATTCGGCACACACACACCCTCCCTCGCCATCTCCTCGAAAACCACCACTGCATTCTCCACACTATCCTTCTTACACAAAACCTGAATCAAAGCATTGTAAGTAGCAACATTAGGAACCACACCCTCCTTCACCATCTCATGAAAAACCCTTTTTGCTTTCTTAACATCACCCGCCACCCCGAACCCGTGAATCACAGTGGTGTAAGTCACAACATCAATCTCACACTTCCTCTTCTTCATCTCCAAATAAAACTCCCAAGCCTCCTTAATCTGATTACTCCTAAAATACCCTTTCAGCATGGTGTTATACGTGACCATCGTAGGCTCAATCCCACGCTGCACCATCTCCTTCAAAACCCGAAGCGCCATCGGCGTGCGTTTGATCAAGCAATAACCGTTCGCAAGTATGTTATAGGTAACGGTGTCGGGTCTGAACCTCGATGTGAGCGTTTTGAGGAGGCTGTGCGCGGTTTCGACGCGCTTCGATTTGCAGAGGATGTCGAGGAGGGTGTTGAAGGAGTGGAGATCTTGGCGGATGCCGTGCTCGGCCATGGAGAGGAAAGTTCGGACGGCGCGGTGGGGCTTACCGTTGGAGGCGTAGCGCTCGGCGAGGATGGCGAGGGTTTTGGGAGACGGGCCGAGGCGGAGGGAGCGCATGCGGCCCACGAGGGCCCAGGCGGAGTTGAAGTCGCGCATGCGGGCCGCGATGTCGACGGCGTGGTCGAAGGAGGAGGGGGAGTGGGTGTAGGAAGGGTGGTGGCGGTCTAGGTGTTTGAAGAATTGGAGGGCCTTGGGCCCGTGGTTCCAGAGGCGCTTCATGACTTTGTTTACTAGGTCTGGGGTCCATTGGATTGTGGGCTTGGTTAGGGCTTCGGAGACGGTGCGTGGGTCTGATTCGAGGACTAGTTTGGCTATGGTGGCGTCTGAGGGGTGTTCGACGGAATCGGCGATGGTAACCGCATTGCGTGGAAGCGGAAAATGGTAGTAGTACTTCTTTGACAGAAGGAGACGATGGAGATGAGAACCCTTCTGGAACAGGAACATTTTTGGATTTTCACCACGCGGGGTTTTAGATGGTGGCTTCTGTTTTGGATTCTGATTCTCATTTCTCAACCTGTTTTGCAGTGGAGGAGGTGTGACTGGGTGGTCATTTTTTTAAAATAATCAAATTTGGTCCTTGTGATTATTTTATCTATTGGTTGGTGTCAATATTGTGAAAATTTGTGTATGGTCCTTCTTGTAGAGTGCTACTCAAAGGAATTTATGACAGATTTTCATCCATAATATTAGAAGCATTTGCAATATCAGGGAGATGATGGCGGCGTGGCAACACAAAGATGGTAACCATGGACCATTTTGCAATATCAAGATTTTAATTAATAAGTGTAATTAAATTTAAATTTAAGTTGAAATAGACCATAGGTGATTCAAGTGAAATTTTTAGTTGTTGTCAATAAATAGGCATATCAGTTCAGGATGTTAGGTGGATCATCGACCCATTGTTAGGTTAATTTGTGGAGGCTAATATTAAACGGACATATAAAATAAATGATGGGAGAATTCCTATAATAATTAAGGTTGATGTATGTTTTATAAGTCATTATCCACTTTGTCTATTGATAAAATCATACATATCTTTAAGATTAGTTTGGTTCTCTCCTAATGATTTTGTGATGTTATGTTAAGAGATGCACTTAAGTTAATCATTCACGCGATGAAAGTCTTCATAAAGTCTAATATATTTTTTTATGTCGATGATTGATAGACTAATGATGATTATTTTTTATAGTTGAATCATAATGTTGATGATTGGTTGTGTGATGATGGTGATGTATGATGATTGAATCATAATGTAATGGTTGGTGAATTGATCATTATTATAAGATACTCTGAAATGTGAATTCTTATGTTTTATATATGATTTTTGAATGTTATGTTCTATATATGGTGGTAATTGATTATGTTTTAATCGTTAAGTTTTATATTGTTTTAATATGTTTATTTTTTGTAAGTTTAAATTTGTGTTGTGGTATATATTGATTGTGATAATCTCGAACTTATGTTTGTAGGAGAATATGGCTTGGGGATATGTGTGCCTAGACATGTTTGTAATGCTCTTAATTATTGACGTCTCGACAACTCATATTCTACGACACTTCACATGATGATTCAACTTCTCGTTGGTCAGAATCTTTCATCGGTCAGAATCATCCGTAGGTAGTCATTTCCAAGACATCAACAACCAGCTCTGATAATGCTGGGCTACTCTTAGGACTATTGATTATCCCAACAAACCAACATGAGACTTTTTAGCATGTTTTATCTCCATTCACACATTTTTCTAAAAACTTCTCAAAAGGTCACTCAACCCATAATTGTTCAAAGCCAAACACACTTGACTATGAAGTTCTTAAGTGATGGGCTACCGAAAATTAGATGTATCTTGTTGGTATAGGTAGTACCAATTATTTTCTTTAAGTCAT
The DNA here is from genome assembly GCF_000004515.6 of Glycine max. Taxonomy (NCBI): domain Eukaryota; kingdom Viridiplantae; phylum Streptophyta; class Magnoliopsida; order Fabales; family Fabaceae; genus Glycine; species Glycine max. The sequence goes on from NC_038248.2 coordinate 6,870,215, forward strand.
CTTCAACTGTACTGTCTCATACTTGTATAATCTCTGGATCTCTCTTATTTCAGTGTGATTTGCACGAGGTGTTACAATGATGTGATTTTTGTCCTTTGTTTCCTTTTTAGCATTATGTATCGTGTTGGTCGAATCAGAATCCAAGTAACTGTTCTTTATAGAGTTGTATATGTTTATATGCATATTTTGAGGAGAAATGAGTCACTGTGATATTGTGTATCTTTATGTTATGTTACAGTGACATAAAACACGTAGTCTATTAAGTTGTATATATATCACATGATATTTTATCTTGATACTGAGTGTTTTAACTCAACCACTTCAAATCGCCTCCTTCTTCACCACTTTCTCCCCATCCCAACATCTAGCCTATACCTGCATGAACCCACTCGGCCCGTGCTAGAGCTTGCCCAACCCAGAACTTGCCAACCAAACGGCTTGTTTGGTCGAAAACAAGTCTAGTTTATAACATGTTTTTTTTATATTAATTTTTTCATTGAAAGGCGCTAACAATATCAAGATAAACCTTTCCAACATGCTTTGTTTTTTGCTTAATTATGTTATTGAAAAGTGCTAGCAATCCAGTTCTTAACACACTCGTCCAAACACATTCTTTTAAATTGATTAAAATATTTTTAAAACTAGAAAATCAAAAAAGAAAATCATTAAATATGATATGGGTCCTATAAAAATTTTCATTTTCAATAAATTTCAATCATTAAAAAAAATGTATTTAAAAGAATGTGAGAAAGTGTATTCCTAACATTTCTCTCATGTTTTTAAACCTCAAATTAGGGGTCAATCTTTTTAGTTCTCGAATCAAAATCTATATTTGTTGTCCCTCAAATTCAAAAAAATATTTTTTTAGTTCATCTCAAATAAAAATTTACATTTTTTTAGTCTTTCAAATTCAAGCCAACAGAACTAAAAAAAACATTTTTTTTTTAACTTGAAGAATTAAAAATATAATTAAACATGTGTTCTATAGTAAAGTATACTAATTGCCTTTGAGGTTTTGTGAAATTACAATTTTTATTTTATTTTTAATATTTGCAGTAATCTCCTTTATAGGGGAGTATGGTTTAATTTTTTTCAAATAATTAAAGAAATTTGTGTAAGATATGAGAAGTGTACTTGTATATTTTTCAAATAAATAAAAAGGATTAGTATATGAATAGAAAAAAATTGGAAAAGTTTGTGTAATTTTTGTGAAACTTCAATGGTTTTTTTTTATATACAATCCACATATATTTTTCATAAGAACATCAACAATGTAAAAACTTGGGTGAACTTTTCTTTTTTTTAACCATCCTATTTAATGTCTTTGACTTTCTCATGAAACTTTAAAATATTTTTATAAGTTTTAATCTTTTGAGTCAACTAATAGACTAATATTTAACTCAAAGTTTTATCACTCTTAAAATTCATTATCCATTCCTAAAAATATATTATATAAAAAACAAACTCAAATTTTCTCTTATAAACTCAATCTTTGTTGTCATACCTATTAATATTTCTTACTTTCCAATAATCATTCCCATTAAACTCATTTTTTTAATAGATTAACGTTACAACTATTAGTATATGGCTGGAATCATTGAACCAAATAAATAAGTTGACACAGATCAATAAACAACTCAAAACCCCTAAATTTAAGTTAGTTAGTATCGTAAACCTAAAAACAAATCCATATTCAACCTGAATCAAATCACTTAAATTAAAGAAATTTTACGCAAGTTGAGCGAGTATATATAAGCCGCTCATTTAAATAGATCAACTCATTTTCAGCGACAGCAATGTATTTCACTACTTATCTAAAGGTTGAAGACAACAATGCAAAAATAACTTCTTCCTTCAAGAACTATGCTTCAGCACTGTAATGAAACGAGAAATAAAACTAGATGGGGAAGGAACAGGTAAATATTAAAGGAGATTTACTTTATTCGTAAGCTAGAGGTAATGGATATTGATGTAAATATTAAGGGTTTTTAAGATTAACAATCATACAAAATGTGTAAGATGTTAAAATATATGATTTTTATATATAATAGATAAACATTGTATATCTTTATTTATAATAAAAAAAAAATTAGTATAATTTTTTATTCCTTAAAAGTAAAAAGAAATAAAATTTTATTTCTATAACTATCTTAGGTTCGCGATGACAAGAGATTTATTTTAAAAAATACTTCTATACCACAAAGATATGTAATATTTTACATTAGTAGATATTAACTCATTTATAATCATTATTCTCATCAATATTAGTTATCTATAAAAATTATTTTAATTTAATTTAATTATAATTTAGTCTTTAATTATTAATTATTTATTTATTAATCTTTATATAATTCACATACCTTTCCTACTACTATTTATTTATTTATTTATTAATTATTTAATCCAATTGTAATGTCTGTTATGAGAGACATTAATTCTTACAATGGAAACATCAGTAACTGTCAACCACAAATCATATAATTAATTAACATTTAATTAATGAACATAACAATAACAAAGCGCATCCTCACCTACCACCACAAGTACACCCCTTTCGTCGTCATGGCCTCTCTTCATCACCAAATCCTCATTCTTAACCCAACCTTCCGCCTAAGAAATTGGTACTGTGTGACTATCTTCTCTCTTACAATAATTTCATTCTTAATCCCCTTCAACTATTAATTTATTATAACACTTGTTGATGGCTTCCTTTAAAAAAAAAACTTATTGCCGAATCATCTACCATTCATCTATAGACAACTTATGACAGTTTGGATCATGGTAATATATGATCTACAACTCTTTTTTATACCAATGTAGATTGTGGAGGAGATATAAAGTGGGTTGGATAATTAAGAGAAAAAAAAGAAGAAAGAAAAAGTCACAGACTTAATCCCTCCCACTTACAAAATTAACATTTTTATAATTAATATTTATGAATAAAAAAATATAGTTTGCACAAATACGACAAACAAAATTATGGCAGAAAAAAAAAACAGTACGATTATGCTGTAGTGCTTGAAGAAAATATCATAGTTTACCATTTTTTTTTTGTGCTGTCTAGATGTTAAAACTTTTTTATCGTGATTACTCTGCATTTTTGGTACTTCTCTTAAAGTTTTGTTTGATAAATTTTTTATACGGTTAACTATTTATTATATAATACTTAAAGTAATTATTATAAATGTTTAGTGATTTTCAATGATCGAGATAAAAATCAATAACTATTTGAGTGCATAAAAAATATTTGCACTACTAATTGATATATTTTAACTAAATCATTAATCAAAATGTTGCATTACCAAAAAAAAAATCAAATTAATCAAAATGTTGAATATCAATGTAAAGAAAATATGTAGCAACTTGGGGCCTGATATCATAAATTTATAACAGAATAAACAATCAATTTAGTCTTTACATTACAACTAATATTAATTTAATTCCTCAAATCCGTTAACATTAATTTAATTAGTTCCTCGATCAGTTTCAGAAGTAGCATCATTATTTTGTAGTGTTTTGTACTGTAGTATATGGATGTATATGGATAGCAGATTGATGAACACAGTATATATATATATATTAGCTATCAGTGATTAAGAGACTTAATTGATTCTATTTTGTAGGGGAATTTTTTTTAACTGATTTGGAGTTTAGTTAAGAGTTAAAGTCAAACATAACTAATAATCGTTTTCACTAAGAATTGAATTAGTTACTGACTTACTGCTTAAATGACTTAATCTTACTTCAACACATTAATTATTTCTAATTAATGTCTTTAACACTTGGTTATTAATATTTTAGTATAACTAAAAAAGATAGTAAATAAATAGTTTTTAATATATAAATTATAATTTATACTTTTTAATGAATAATTTAAATTCTAATATAAGGTATTTTTAGCTATTAACAAATTCTATTAAAAATTTATTAAAATTTAATTTAGAAATAAAAATAAAAGATGATAAATTAAAAAAAAGATATACAATTAAAAGGACCAAATATATAGATAAAATAAAATATTAATAATTTATTTTTGCTAATTGCTGGAATAACGTCTGAAATAAATATGCAAATGATTAAAGAGAAAAATATTAAAAAAATATACAATTAAAAGAGTTGAGAGTAAAAGTTTACTGAAATTATATATTTTAATAATTTATAATATCACGGAGCAAAGCATATTGAAGTTTTGGTTTAAAGACACACTTGTGTCAAATATATCAACCGGTATTATAGGAATAGGGGTTTTCTTAAGAAAAGCTTGAAATTTCTCTAAAAAAAAAGCTTGAAATTCAAAAAGTTGTGTTTAATGTTAGGTTTATGAAAATGAATGTAACAAAAGAAAGGATAAAAAAAAATAACTTAGAACGAACTATTTTTCAGTTAGTTATTCAAAAGAAAAAATATTTTAATTTTTATTAGTAATCATAAAATATCAACTTTTTTACTCATAAAAAAATATCAACTTTTTTTTTCTAATCTTTTCTATCTGTCTCTAGCTTCGGACCGAGGCTAAGCTTGAGATATTTTTATTACCTTAGTAAAAAAATATTTTTACTATTTCTTATATAAATATTTAAAATAAAAATAATATAATACTTTTATAATAGTCATGAAATCGAAAAATTAAAAAAGATTAAATGCAATATGTAACATAAAAAGTGTGTTTTGTTGAAAGGAATGAAAAGAGATGGAAATGTGCGGAATGAAAATGGATGAAAGAAAGTTGAAACATAGTAGAAATTAAATTATTTGGTAGAAACGAAAAAGAATGTAAAAAAGATAAAAAAAAAATTGAATTAAAATAATTAGGTAAGTAAAAATAAAAAAAGAGATTTTTTAAATGATTAATTAAATATCCATTTTAGAAGGGAACAGTATTAGTAAAGAGAGGAAAATAAACAAGATCTCCACGAACACTAAGTAGGAGACTCTACTTTGGGTTGATTGATGATCATGCCATTATACCACTCGTGTAATCCCCTTCTTTTATAGTTCGTAACGATCATTAAAGAGACACTGTTATAAGACACACTCAATGACAACTAAATAGATAATTAAGGGGAGGGGAAAATGATCATTAGTAGGAGAGGGAGATCTCGTGTATAAGAATCCCTCAGTTAGAACTAAAAATACACATTATATTTTGGTTTCAGTTAAATGCTCTTAGATTAAATCTCAAAGATTTTGTGTGGGATATGATTTCAGGAACAAGTGGAAATCTATTTCCGATGTGTTTGAACCCTCCAAACCAAAGACACGCAAGAAGTTTGGATAGAAAATCGAATTGTAACATAGCCATCACGTATATTCTGTTATTCCCAGTACACTACAAGACAGAATATGAAAATGCCAAGCCGAATATTCTATTCCCCTTCTTGTACACTTTTTTCAGACGTGCAAAAACTTGAAACATAAAATATTCGTCACCCCCATGGAAAGTTGGAAACACATAAAGAGAAGCACATTATGTGCAATGAGGGGCTCCAATATATATATACAGTTGAGATGAAAGAAATGGAGGTGGATGTTAATTTTGGCGCGGAGAAGAGGGAGTCCAGGGTGTGATATCGATAGGGTAACTCCCCAAGAGTCGCAAGAAGGAGGTGAATTCTTGAACCTCAGCGAGTGCGTTCTGTGCTCTAACCTCAGCCATAGAAGCCTCGAAATCAATATAAAAGAGATACTCAAAGTGCTTGGCGGTTCCCTCACTCTCATCATCAACAACGCGAATAGGACGGCTACGGTGCGGCCTGGACTCGATCTTAGTTAAGCTTATGTTTCTGAACGCAAACGCGGAAAGCACTTTGAAGAGCACAGAGGTTCCTTTATCGTGCGCAAACACGATGCTCGTCTTGAAGGGCCGATCCGTGCGCGGAATGATCGGTTCGCGCGCCAGCATCACGAACCGCGTCACGTTGTTCGGATCGTCCTGGATTCCGTCGGCCAGGATCTGGAGGCCGTAGAGCTCCGCCGCGCGCGCGCTCGCGATTGCCGCCGTGTCGCGGAGGTCGTTCGCGGCGACGAACTCGGCAGCGCCGGCGGTGTCGTCGACGGCCTCACGCGTCACGGTGAGGCCGAGTTTCGTGAGCGAGTGCTCGCACTGCGCTAAGGCCTGCGGATGCGAGATCACGCGAGTGAGGAACTCCTTGCGGACGCCGGGGAGCGCCAGGAGGCAGTGGTGCACCGGGAGCTGGACCTCGCCGACGATGTGGAGGCGGTGGCGGAGGAGGAGATCGTAGTTGCGGTGGATTGAGCCGCCGAGGGAGTTTTCAACCGGCAAAACCGCGCGATCCGCGATCCAGAGCTCCACCGCTTGAAACGCAGCCTCGAACTGGTCGCACGGAATCGCCTCTCCGTTCGGATACGCTTTCCCCGCCGCAGCTTCGGAGTACGCGCCGGGAACGCCTTGGTAGGCCACGCGCAGCTGCGAGCCGTGCATCGGCGCCGGCAAGAGGTCGGAGATCGTGAGTGGCTTCGGCGGAATCGGCTTGATGTTTTCACCATCGGCTTTGACAGGTACGATATTTAGATTCGTTACGGCGGCGTTATGGCCGTTCACGTCGCCGACGTTGTTGTCGTGGTCGTCGCCGTCGGCGGGAGAATCTTCCCGCTGCGACACGACCTTACTGGCTAAGATGGCGCACGAGCTTTGCCAATCGGCTCGGCTCGCGCCGAGTCCCTGCGAGAAACTCGCGGATTCGAAGCCGTAACCGCATTTGACTGTGAAACGGGTCGGAGCGACCCGAATGACCGAGTGACGCGCCCGGGTGAGATAGTTGAGAGGGTTGGGGTACGGTGGGGTGAGGGTCTGCATATTAAAGGACTTAAATGGAATTAATTAAGAAGAAAAATTAGGGTTGGAAAGGGGAATTTAGTTGCCTATTGGTACTAGTACTGCTTGAATTTGCTGATTGGGGCTCTGGTCTGAAGCTTGATGTTCGTTCTCTTTGAAGTGGGAACGTCGTCAAGCTGAGAGAAGACAGGGAAGGGTTAAAGGGTTTATATATTGGTTGGTTGGTTAAGGATTTTGAGGAGGAAATGGAACATGACAAATCTTGAGAATGGTGTGTGCGTTAAGGAGGTTCGGTCAATCCCACACCTACCCCCTTCTCTTTCCATCTCTAACATTGCATACGGACATAGATATTTATTATTATTATTTTATTGTATCTATAATTAATGGTAGTAGTATTTTTATTTTGGTGTTGAGTATTGTTGTCATTCAAGAATTTCTCCCTGGGCCATGATTAATTTCTGTTTTTAAAATTTGATTTTAGTTTTTTAATAAACAGAAGAGTTAAAAATGTGCTTGGTGAACTGGGTTTCTTCTTCTTCTTTTTTTCATCTAGAACTTGGTATCTTCTCGTCAGAATTGAAAACTAAATAACTAATTTTTTTAAAATAACAAAATTCATTTAAAGATTTAACATTTTTCAATATGTTACTCAATATTCATGGACATGAGGATTGAATCCTTATCAAATTCTTAAAAAGTTAAAAAAGGATGATTATTTATCAACCATTCTATTCTCTTTCTCCCATTACAATTATCATATAAAAGAAAAATAATTATCTTAAAATAATTATTATTTTAGTTTTTTAATTAAATATTTTTATTTATATCTTTTATAATATTAGTAATAAAAAATAAAATTTATAAATAAAATAATGATTACTGTTTTTTTTTATCTATTTATTTTTATTTTTATTTGTGTAAAACAATCTAGAGTAACTATTATTTTGATGAGAAAGAAATATTATATTGGTATCTAATTTCTTTTTTTCTTGTTATGAAAACAGATTTCTTCGGAGAAATATTATGTACGGTCAAATGTCTTTCATTGGATAAACTTGCACTTGGAAATAGAGGGCGAGGATTGTCAACATGAGATCCATTTACTTGACCTCATCCTCTATAGAGGACACAAGCTTTACATCCTATTCTTAACTTACCCTCGTCTCTTTGCTCTTTGACAAAGTTTATAGACAATTGGAAAAAATATGAAATTATTAGTTAATATTTATTGGGAGTCATAATTTTTTTAGTCTTATTTATTTTAATTACTTTCTACTCATTGTGTTATTTTTAATAAATTTTAGATTAAATTTCATGGATTTTCCTACATTTGCTCATATTACAATTAATACTTCTCCATTTTTTTGCATTATTTTGAGGCCCCTAAAGGAAGTTGGTATAACATTTTTTTATGCTTAAGAGGAGAGTCAGTGTAAGATTTAGGCAAAAGAGAAAGATCGGTGTAATTAAACCCACTAAATTAGGGAGTTTTTTTAGGATCCAAAAATAAAGAAGTATCAAATATAATAAGGACAAATTTCATGAGATTCTGTATTTACAAATATAAATACTGCGTTTTTTTTATAGCATTGTTGCAATAAAACTCCAAGGTGCAAATAGCAAACAACCTAATTTCAGTTGAGGGTCTTTAATAACTGATTTAGGATGAAAAATCTAAAATAAATGTGTTTGGTGAACTGATTTTTTCAGCTATTTTAAAAACAAATCTTAAAACAATTAATTTTAACAACAAAACAGAAATGACTTACACATGATTTTGAACTCTTTCTGTTAATGTTAATGTTATTTTATGTTTGTGTTTGTATAGAAATAGAGTGCAAAGAAATGAAAAGGAGAAAATATAAAATTTCTACCGTTTATAATAAGGAGAGAAGTTATTTCTTTAGGACCTACAGTCCTTCCTAATTGGCATGGAAATAAGGGAAATGATATCCCTCTTTTCATTTTTTACGTTTTCTTAAAAATAAATAATTTTTATACGTAGTTTTTTTTAAAAATAATGTCAAGAAAAATATAATGAAGCAAAGAATAGGAGTGCCTATAAATTAGTTTGGATTAATTTTGAATTTTTTTTTTACAACCAATCACTTCAATTTTTTTATATCATCAAATTAATTTACAAGATGCTATAATTTAATATAGTTTAGATTGGATAAATTTTGTAATTTATTTTATATTTTAGGAAGTTTTAAACTAACTCAAAATATTGTAAAGAAATCAAACATAATATCAAAAGCTTATGTAGTAACTAATTTACTTTTGTAATAATTTATTGAATAAAATATATTTTTTGTTCTTGTGAATTTTTTAGTACATTTTTTGTCTTTGTAAATTTGAAATGGGTCAATATGTTGATACAGAGCTAAATTTGGATACGTCTAAGTCTACATTATTTGTAAATGTTGAATTTCTAAGGATTAAAAACTTTGATAAATTAAAGAAAAATAACACAAATTATACAAAAACCGTCACAAATTACATTTATTTTATAAAAGAAGTCTACTACTTTGGCAATTTTTATTCCCTAAAATCCTTATGTAGATTGGGATCTAACTAAGCTTAACTCTAAATTAAAATTTGACACGATTTCAATTTTATGAAATCTAAACATTTTTAATTTTACGAGAATGAAAAAATTATTTTAGCTTAATTTATTTTATGATTTTGTTGTACGTATCTGAATTTACCCCATTTACAAATTTTCTATTAGCTTAAAATTCAATCTAACTATTTAATAAAAAAAGGAACAAAATATAAAAGTAAATCTTAAACTAATAAATGATAAACTTGCAAACAACATTAAAAAAATAAAATATGATTTAAAAAATAAGTCTATGAAGGAAATAAAATGACATAATAATTTCAATAAATAAATTATTTATAGAAATAGTTGAGTGCAAATATAAGGAAAAGTTTCTTAAACTCAAATAATCTAACATGTCATTGGTTTGAATGAAATTAAACTTAATTATTTTAAATAAAATCTTAAATTTTAGTCTTATAAATAATTTGTTTTTTTTTTTTTAAAAAAAGCACACTCTTAACAATATTAGGACAACCAAAGACAACACCAAACACGTTGTGAATTTAATGGAGACCAGGGAAACGTCTGAAAATTTTATATCTCAAACAAAAATTTTAAACCATAATATAATGTTATTCATTAATTTTATATGTCACTCCATGTTTGAGTATGGTATGGACATACCAAAGTCTTTTATTTGTTAAAGAGGTTTAACTTAGTTAAAAACATAAACAAATGTGTAAACTCTCTGAAATGTATTTATACAATTTGACAGAAGATATTTTTTAGATCACAAAAAAAAAATGTTTTTTTATAGATATCATAGGCCTCAAAGCGGTCCTCCCATTTCCATGGGCCTCGTGAAGACTTTCCTGGCATTGCTTTGTGCACCCCGTCCAATTGCTCGTACATCCAATAAAACAACAAAATTCCATTTTTGCTCTTCTATAAAGCTGATACGGATTGGCTAATCCATAAGCCCAATACGGATTGACCAATTTGTAAGACTCATACAGATTGACATCATTTGGGTCTCATACGGATTTGTGTTATTAGCATGACACTCTAACAAACTAAACTAATAGACCAGTTATGTAAACAAATTAATTATTAGATCAAAATTAATTATCACAAAATTTATTATCTAAACTTGCGTGTGCATTAAATATACATTAGAAATTTTATTGTTATATATAGTGAAATTAATTATTTTATAATATAATTAATCTATTAGTTCAGTTTATTAAAGCGTCGTACTAATAATCTTTTGGGTCTCATATGGATTGGACAATTCATATCAGCTTTACAGAAGGATAAAAATGGATTTTTATTGTTTTACTGGGTGTACCAGCAATTTTGCTAGGTACACAAAGCAATGCCCGATATTTCCCGGTGAAAAACTAGACCAGCAGGCCTAATTGATTATGCCACATTTCTAATGTTTCTCTTTGACCAAATTGTTTGTGCCACAATATTAGGACAATCAAAGAAAACAGAAAACATCAAACATCAAATATCAAATATGTTGTGAACTTGATGGAGACTGGTGTTATATCTAAAACATTTTGAATCTGAGACAATTTTAAGAACATAGAATAGTGTAAAATATAACTCAGTAATTTTTTTACTATTGTATGGATATACCAAAGTTTTGTTTTTGGTCAAGAGCATACCAAATATTGATATAATTTATTTAGATGCCTTAGGCCTCCATGTAGTCTATCCATTTCCATGGATCTGGTGGAAACATTTTTTTGGCAGTTGTTTCCTGCTCCTAAAAATTTGCTTCACGTACCTTTTTAACCATCTGAAAAGGCTAATCCGGAGCAGAAAATTACATTTCGAATTAACCTATCCAGAATGTAACATTTTACATTTCAGAAAAGCTAATCCAGAATGTAAAAATTACATTCCAGATAGGTGCAGGAAGCAATTCATGGGTTGCAAGAAGAAACTGCCCGTTTTCCTGCTGAGATAATTAGACCAGTAGGAAATAGGCCCAATTAATTATGCCACATTAAAAAAAAAAATCAATGTTTTGATTTTCTATTTGAAAATAGAAAACGAAAAATTGTTTGGGGGTGAAACGCTTCATTTTTTCAGCCAGAGCTTAATATGTTTTAATACGTTTATTATGTTATTATGATTGAGCTAGGGGAATGTGACAAATAAATTTTTTATTATTATAAAAAATAAGAAACTATAAATTTAGATTTTTTAAAACTTAATACCCAATTTAGTCCCTTGATTTATTAAAAATGTTCAATTAAATTCTTTAATTTTTTAGACTGCAATTTGGTCCGTTAGTTTTGTAATTTTATTCAATTGGATCCTTTCTTGTGTGAGATATGTTATTGATAGAATAGATCAGCATTATTAGTTTAGCTATCATATTCTATTTAATAAAATATATTTTATGAATATTTTTAGAGAGATTTAACTCAACCTCAAAAAGTTAATTCAACCAGTGGGAATTTTCCTCATTTATACATTATAATTTTAAGACTAATAATAGAATATTTTATCATATGATAATATATCTTTATCATTATGATAATATATCTTTATCAAATACAAATTGATAGATAGATTAAGAATATATTATCATATATTCTATCAGTTAGATTGGCTTAGGAAAATATTGTACGTGACATTATACTACCACCAGCTCGCTGCCATCATTGCTAGCATTGCCGCTTGCCATTGTTGCTTGCCGTTGCCAACAACTATTCACCGATTCATCAACGCATCGGTGACCCTATCTTTCTCAAAATTTCCAAATCAACTTTCCCCCAAAATTTCAACAAGCCTCGATTTTTGGTCACATTCCACCTCCAACCTTGACAATGAGCTCTCACCGGATTCTTCAGTGAATGACAATGACAGACAGCTTGCAGAAGAAGGAAACACATACGCAGAGGAAGGAGACACATTTGCAGAAGAAGGAGGAGACATGTACAAAGTTGATTCCGACAAGTTGGAGAGTGTGTTACGCCTTCTCCAAACCAGTCGCTGCTTTGGCGATCGGGGACCAATTTTGGAGCCCTAAGGGAGAACCAGCTCCGATTTAGTGTTTCGGTTGCCATCGCCTCAACCACCAATCGCTGCATTGGCTGTCAAATCAGGGGCGTCTTTACTTTCTGCTGGAGTTAACAGACCTAACGGAAAGAATCCCATTGGAAATTTTTTAAAAAACCAACATATAAATCATTAGATTCAAGCAGTTGGTCTTGTGAGCTTAGCTATTCCATCATTTCAATGACATCAGACAATCCTTGGATAGTTATGGATTACTTGAGATTGTAGCTTTCGGCAAAATTGATGAATGCATTTTTCATTATTAAATTGAATATGAAGACAATGTAAATGAGCTGCATTTGATTCTAACAGATTGTTCCGTGAATACACTTACCAAGTATGATGCATACATATTATATATAGCTTGCTACAACTAGGAATTGCAATGAAGCTCGATTAAACTGCAAAAAAAGAAAAGTATATATACATTCAAAATGATTTGTCAAACTTCTCACCTTTAAGCAAGCAAAAAAAAAATAAAAAATACACCTGGAAATTTCGAATGAATCAAAACTAGCCACAAGATTAATCTAATAAATTACAACACAAATAGACCCCTACAAATCCCCAATGTATACAAATTAACTCTGTAACATCACCTATTACTCTCCATCATTGAATCAACATAAGACATTTGAATCTAGACTCGATGCCCCTTCAACAGTTGAGAGCATTTAATAAAGTGAATATGTCAACCAAAGAAACCCTAGTTTTACACGCCAACCCACTTCACCCATCTGAAAATCCGACCAACTTTCAAGGGTAATTCATAGTCATTAGCAACAGCAGGCTCTCTTCTAGCAATCTCTGCTTCGGACCAAACATATACCCCACGTTCCTGCTTACTGCCGGGTACAGTATTATCCAGGATAAAAGCGACAAGAAACGCTATCACCATGTGTAGTGAAAAAAGTGTGTTCAAGACATAGTTCAACTGCAAAAGGAACAGATTAACAGGTGCTTTTAGAAAAACCAGACATTCCAGCTTACGAGAAATTTCTACCAAGGTGTAAAAGTAAATTTTAACCAGCATTCAAGGGCCAAAATAGCATAGTTAAAGCTAATTCCAGATACATATTAACAGTTAGTTTCACTGCATCATGAATTCAAGATCTCCTATATTTCCATATAATAAAATGATTTAGCAACTATAAAATAAAGAAGAGGCAGGGTTGTGATTCTGTCAAAAAAGAAGCTGCAAATATAAGCAGAAATCTTAGTCAAAACTATGCAGTAATAGGCAATTGACCTTAAAACATATAAAACCATCTAATTATTCCCTATTGAGCGTGGGTAGTTTCAACATCCATTCACAAGATCACGTAGATAGATATGTAATGACAATTTTGGGAGCCACGCCCACCTAGAGAGATGAAAGTGGCCATTGGGTTACTTTTTATCTTTTCTGAAAATCATACAGTAGTTAACAAATTTTGGGATCAAAATTTGACACAAATTCAAGCACGATGTTCATAATAGTAAAAAAGAATGACACAAGCATACCCCTCCATATTTGCTGTGGAAAGGCCCGTGAGAAGTCACAATGTAGGGCTGAAAATAACTTGGCACAGACAAGTTGGAATTTGGAGAGATGCCATATTGTTGAAAGTAGGCAGGTATGGAAAGAGAGAAAAACAATGATAACCCAACTATGATGATATTTCGAGAGCTTCCAGCCTCACTATAGCGTAGATTTGACAAGCCTAATGCTGTGAGCATTGCCCACATAAAGCAGAGGAGACCAGCAACCATGACTTCGGGAATTGAAGCAATGAATCCTCCAACCTTACCTGTTGTATGGCATAAGCAAAATTAAACATGGATAAATTTGCAAGGAGTTTTTTACAGACAAGAGGCAAAACTATATCAAATGGGAACAAGAGAAGCCGACAAAAAAACAGACCAAATAAATACACTTAGCGCAAGAAACCAACATTTTATTAAAGTTTCTATGTAGGTTGACAATGGACTTGGTAATGAATAACCAATTATATACAATGCCAGTAGCTATACTGCTTCAAGACATCATAAGTTCAACAGACAAATTAACACAAGTTAGGTTCTGTCACTTGGAAGATAGAAATCAATCTTAAATCATCAGTTCAAAAGGGCTAACTAGCCACCAGTTTTAAAGTAACAAAATGGCCATGCAAAGATTGATAAAACCTATTGAAGCATTTGGCAGCATAGAGATATGAGGCACAGATACATCAGAAAGCAGCTGCGTCCATATCCAACATGTATCAAACTCAACACATTACTTTAAATATAATTGAGCATTTTGAAGTTCTTTACATGTCCCATGATGCAAAAATAACATTGAAATTATAAAATAATATCTTGGAAATATGCAATTTAGGATGCAAAACCATTTGTAAATGCATGGAAATACTGAATATTAAAGGTTGCAAAATTATGTAATCATATTTATGTGAACAGCCTAAGCAATGTCAACATTCTGTAATACCATTCCAATGCACATCCATAAAATAATTGACATGGTATAAATAGAATTGAAGAATATAGTTTAATGAAGGACTCTGAGGAGTCAAGGCAATGAAGTCCTTAGAAATAAGTTTCTCTATTGCATACTACTTAGGCCAGGAACACTAAGCAGTGGATCAAAGACAAAAAGTACAGGTTAAAATCTTCTACAGGCATTTTAAGTAAATAAAATCAAATCACAGGTCGGTAACCTAAGACAATTCTTTTCACTTTTCAAATTACAGGTCAGTAACCTAAGAGTTTTGTCAACATCATATATTGGATTTTCTAACATAACTGCTCATTTCATTACTAAGATCTGGTATAGTTAGTCTTAACTTGAAAGACCAGTTTCTCACTTTCTGAGTGCATAATTCAGAGTGCAAACAAACACATGTAAAGCTGCTAGCGGTTTAGCCTTGCCTTAAATGGCACCACAGATGTCTATTAGAAAATTGTCAGTATATTACAATAACACAGTCAATATTACAAAGGGAATTGGGCCAGAAGCTAGCAAGGTCCAAATTGATGTAACATGAATCAGTTTAGTAGTTAGTGTTGGTTAGAAGTCTGGATTAGCGTTGGTTAGGGACGGTTGTTATGCATGGGAGAGTAACAAATCAAGGGATCTGGTTGTTGAACAGTGTAAGGCATTTAGGAGAGAGTCCATGGTCTAATTTCTCCGGAGCATTGTCATATAGTATTTCCCTTTCCAGGCTGCACTCGCACTGAGCCAGACCCATAGATTTTTCCTATTTAATAAAGATTCTTTCTTTCCGTTTTCAATGGTAACAACATAACATATTATATTACAACCAGAATAAGAAGCCCACAGGAAAGCCTAATGCCGTTGAATCTATTCTCTAGAATCTACCACAGTTTATGTCCTTCCTCTCTTAACTCCAATGCTATCAAGTTTGACTTCATAAACCCTAGGCTTTCTCATCACTCTATGTGCACATTACAGAATTATTTGCAATAACTTGTAAATTTTTACATCACCATCTAATTCGATAAGAGAGGAATTAAACCAATATAAGTCAAAAATATTCTTACACCACTCATAATTTCATATAGAATTTGATTTTTGTTGATCCAAACATTGAACTATGATTATCAATTACCTATACCATTTGTGTCAAATTTTGTAAAAAAATGAACCTATGAAATACTAAATAGATTAATGTAAAAGTTCACAAATATGATCTATGATAAGAACTTCTGATCCAACTGCAATGTAAAATAATTATCCAATAAAAATTATTGAATGATGCAAGAATGCTTTTATCTACACCAATTAAACAGATCCTGCCTCATTGTCCTTTATTCACTTGTTAGGAAATCATTGATCAGTTGCAAATTGCAGTAGCCATTTGTTTGGACAAGAATTTACATAGGATTAGAAACTTAGAATTCACTTGGAATCCACATTGTAATGAATGAAAGTAATGAAAAATTTGTTATCCTACTGCCTCTAATTCTTCAGGAAGCCTAATTTCCAGAAATGATGTTACAAACATCATATGGTTTTCCACAAAACTATTGTCCAAAGTACTGCAGACCAGCAAAATGAAATTTCAGAGTCACTGGGAAACCAAAGAAATTGCATGGTAAATAATACCACAAACTACATGAGTTCCTTACAAGAAAAATCAAGGATACACAACCCAAATTGGCTTTTCATCCCAGTAACTCATTGTTCATAATAAGTACACTTCTAATGAAGGTTAGATCCAAGAACAGAAAGATAACAGACACTTACCTATAAGAGACAACACTATCAGAAAGCATGCACCCAGTTGAACTGCCCTGCGGCTTCCCATTTTAGTCACAGCAATTGTGTGAACATTTTCAGTTAAAGTTGTAGATCCAGTTCCAGTTCCCCAGAGACCAGCCAAGACACTAGCAAGACCTTCCAAACCAATTCCTCGACTAAGAACTCCGGGAGTTGGCGGTCTGGATGCTACCAGTAATGAAGATGCATGGTATGAGCCAACCTACAAAAAGATTAAAGTAAATGAATATCAATGACACAGTACAGCGATTAGTTACAATCCTGCATATTGAGAAAAATACAAGTAACATTGTTTTAATTGAGATATTATACAGTTGTTCTCTAGAACATCAATACATATTGTAATTGGTATCTACCTAGTGTGGAAAAAAGGATGGACAAAAGAAAAGGCATTGATAATGTAAAAACAATGTGACAAGTAGACAACAATATTTTTTAAGTTTGGATCTGATAAAGTATCATTTTAATAGCAAAAGTTTTCCACCTTCCTTGACAAAGTATGCAGTTAAAATGAATTTACAAATAGTTTTAACTCTTAAGTGAATAGAATAAGTTTCATATTTCATCATCCAGGCCATCGTTTTTATCAAACATATATCATAGTGGTAGGTCCAAATCATAATTCCCAACAAAGCCTGTATCACATCCAAGAAAAAGAACAACCTTATAAATACAATATTTCTAAAAAATAGTTATAAAGTTGGTAAAAGGGCCCTGTAGATAATTAGTTTTTCCTAAAATAACACAAGCAAGTCAAATGATCATATTCAGACTCAAGATAAAATACAGCTCAGGAACCAAAACAGAGAAAGTAAAAAAACTAACCGAATCCACAGATGAGATTAAGGAAACCACACACATCACAATAGCCATTTTCCAGTGGAAGACAGGAGTACCCCATTGTAGTGGATAAGGAAACCTAAACCATGAAGAGGATTTCAATGCTTGAGAAGTATCAACCCGACAGTGCCTCATCCTTGAGAAATGCTTTCTGCAGTGCTCTGAAACCATATTTGAGGAAGGTATATTTGCATCACACCCTTTGTAGCTGTAAACTCCTGCTTCAGTCAGCATGAAAGCAAATGCCCATGTAATTGCCAGACCCAGAGGAACCTAGCAGTTAGGTGATGAAAACAGAAATCATTTGCTACACCACAAATTTTATTTCAACTACTGAAGAGTAATGTAAGATATTGTAATGTTCAACTTACCGCATATATTAGAAATATGCGATGTCCAAGAACAGATATCTTACGAAGATACTGTGGAAAGCAAGAAATAATAAATTAAAAGTTCTAGTACATCAAAACAAACAATACGTTAGACACACTAGGATCTTTTAAATAAAGAATAAATAAATGAATCCATATTAAAAATAAATAAATAAACACTCAAGATAAATTCAACAAACTTACAAGAGAAAAAACAATAACCACTAATATTTGTACTGCACCGATCTCAATACATGTACCAACTAATGGGAAACCATAACTGTAGAATGAAAGTCCAACTGCAGCAATAGTTGGGGATATAACTACAGGATTGATCAATCTGTAAGGAAACACATAAAATGACGCTCATTATCAGCTACGCTGAACAGAAAGTAAGATCTGAAATGTGATGTTTTTATTTCAGTCAACTGCGGCAGAGAAGTTGTTTAAACTTTAAATTGTGATGGATGGCAAAGGACATAGTTTAATATTGAACCAAAACAAAAATGGAGAGGGGGGATGCATATGTGTTGAAAGAATGACACTCAAACAAGGTATGTAAACTTTTGAAACAGCACTTTTCCATGGCAGAATGATCACAGCATAGTAATTATGCGTGAACTGTCTGTTATCAATACTCTAAACCAACCAACTAATAAATTTAGATATAACCTTAATAAATGATAAAAGAAAAATATATCATCTCCTATCTTTTAAAAGTACTTAGAAACTATTTTACAAGTACATTGCTTGACTAGCTAATTTTGGTTAATATTTCACTAGCTCTATTTGGGGAGAGGGATATTTTTAGAATAATATATGTTTAGTAAAATGAAAAATAATATTTGTAATTCATTTAATATAATCAAAAAACAAGAAATGAAATCTCAGGAGTTAATATTTTTGACCCTACAAAATTTGTGTCCAAGTTTCACTGCTACCTCTACAATTCTTTAACATGAATTTCTCAGCCTTCAACATAACACTTGCATCAATCCACAATAATAAATTCTGTTTGGTGAAAAGTTGAAGTTTGTATAAGTAAATACTAACAACAAAAAATAATGAAGCAGAGAAAATCCCAATACCATACCTTACTAACAGCGACATAAGTCCAGTATACCCAAGTAAAGTTTGGAAAGCTGCGCCAATAATTATAGCCCCCTGGAGCTCCCTCATTATATGCTTGAATTTCTTCAATTTGAGAAAAAAAATATTATTAGCTGTCTTTGTTCAAATCAATCCATCAGAAATTTACAATACAACACGACTCCCTCGAGAACTTATGAACAACTAAATAGAATTAGAAATCGTTGCAATACCCAACAACTTTGTTAGACAAAACCAACATACAGACAACAATCGATATCTTCCAGGATTCCTGCAGTCAGAATTTAACGCATTCACACAGTCGATCAACTGAAACTGTTGAATGAAAATCAGACAGCTCATAGTTTATCTCACAAATCACACTTAAAAAAACATGACTCGGCCAATCTCATCCTACATCAATGGTGTCAATTAACAGTGTGAATGCATGACTGCAAGGAATACATTTCCCATCTTGTGAAACATAAAGAAATGGGAAGAGATACAAACATTTTCATTCAATCCTTGAAACTCCGGGGAGTTGATTATCGCGAGCGCCGGTGCGAGATAAACAAAAGAAGGGCCCTGAATCAAGGGCAACCTGGAGCCAAAAGCAATATGCAAGAGAGTTGTCACCCCCGAGACAAAGAGCACGGTCGATACCACCATAGAAGTTTCCTCCTACACTCACTAACACATCAACAACTTCGCCACCAAGATTAAAACACTCAAACACAACACATCACGAAAAACAACAACTAAGCCACACGAAAACAACTCACATGAGTGCCTCCCATTGTAGGAACAATCACAAGCGGAATCAGAACCAACGAACCTAATATGGAAAAGTAGTGCTGAATTCCGTACACGCCAATAGGAACTAAACAGTCAAGTAACACACGTGAAAATCGAAATCATATTTTCAATTCCAACCATCATTGAATCAAATCAATGAACCATTCAATTATTCAGAATCGAAACTGCAAAAATTCAATACCTAAACCAGGTGAATCTCTGAGTTCATACTTCATATGCGAGTGCCGCGACACAAACTCGTCGTCATCCGCCGGCAAACCGTCTACCACTTCCTCGTGCCTCGCCGTCCTCCGCGGCGGCGGCTCCGCCGCCGGCGCCTGTCCGTTGGTGCTGAGAACAGAACTCTTCGGCACGCCGTCGGAGTCTCTCCGCTTCTTTGCCGCCGCAGGCGGCGGAGGAACCGGAACGGGAGCCTTGTCGCCGTTGGTGACGCCGTTAGCGGTGGCCGGAGTCCGAACACGACCGGCCTCGAGATCTACGTTGGGAGGCGGGGTGGTTATCGGGCCGGAATCGGTGACATTGGTCTCGCCGGAGAGTTTGGGCCTGAAGCCGGTTTTCTTGGCCCAAGAAGAAGGCGGCATGGGCTTGGGCTCCGGCGGCGACGGAGCGTGTCGGTTACGGTTGTTAGGATTGGAATTGGACATTTTTGGAATAAGCTATGCGTAGTGGTGCTGGAGCATAGCTTAATGGTTTTGCAGATCTGGCGCGTGGAGTTGCAGCAATGAAGAAGGGTTTAACGCGCCAATTAAGTGAGAACGAAAATGGAGAATGTGCAGTGAAGTGTGTTGGAAGCAGAATTGGAAAGAGAGTGGAGAGTGTGAACTAAGTAAGAAGTGTAGAGAGAAAGCCGTTGGTATTTATTTATTAGAATAGATATTTTTCTAGTCTTTTCTTTTGTTCGTTTTGTTCTTTTCCCGGGACAATCGGTGGAGTTGAAAAATCGCATTTAGATTGTGTTAGAATGGATTATTAGTTCATTACATTACATGGGTTCGGAAGAAAGAAACAAAATAAGATGGAACTGTAACGCCCTTGTTAAACGGAGCAACGTCAGGACTCAGGGATTATTAAATCCTTCTGACTCCTCCATGATTATAAGAAATAACTGATTAATTTATGTTTTTTTTCTAAAAAGTTAATTAATTTAATTGTTAGTATTAAATTTATCTTCAATTCTATTAGAAACCTACTACTCATATTCTCCCATCTTCATGAGAGAGAAAGATAATTCATGATCGTTTAATCAAAAAATAATTAATATACAAAAGAGATAGAATAAAATCTTATAATAATAAGAGATAAAAGAAATTAATAAGTATGTTATATAAATAGAAACACATTGTTTTAACATTTAAAATATGTTTCTATTTTTTTTAAATAAAATTCATGTATTTTAAATATATTTATTTATGGTTGAGTTTGAATGACCAATTTAATTCCTAAAAGCGTACGGAGATTTCAAACTACTCACTGAATTCTGATTAATTTTTAAAAAATCTTAAAAGTAGTTTATCTCTTTCACACTTATTATTAAAATGCATTTAGTACCATCTAAATATCTAATTACTATTGGCCATATTTAATTTTTCTACTCAACTATATTTTAATGCGTCACAATAAGTACTTATTTTCTAGTGTGCTGTCTTCTTATTTAATGTGTCCTTTCCGTGAGGGCTTCATGTTTTATTATTTTCATTGATTTAGATTTATCCTGATTGATAGGTCTGCAATTTCTTTTTCGGTAGGTTGCAATTGTCAATCAGTTTCATACTTTCATGATGGTATTTGTATACGAGATTAATTTTTATGTAATAACATGTTAACCGATAAGAAATTATTAATATATAGTATTATTTTTTAAATATTTATTATAAAAATTAATAAATTTATCATAAACATTAAGTTATAATTGAACAATAGTGTAAATAGTTATATTAACAATGGATAAATTATTTTCTCTTTTTATATAAATAGTAATTTAAGGATTAATTTAGCTCATGACTTTTTTCATTGTTACTTTACACCATTATTTGACACATTACTTTATAAATTTAATTGAAATATTAATAGTCTAAAGGTTTTTTACACCATTTAATAAAAAATGACCTTATATAAGAAATTTATTGATTTTTTTATGATAATTACCTTAAAATTTATATTAAAGATAGTCTTTTTATTTCTTTGACGATTTAAACACTTTACACTATAATTAAATTTATTTTATATAGATTTAAATATGTTTTTTATTATAGGAATGTGCCTTGGAGATAACAATGACAGCTTCAATAAAGCTCGAGCAGCGTTTTTCAATGACATTCCAACATTGCCAGAGACGGAAGCATTTTCACTACAAAAAAGCATTGATTGTATCCAATCTTTAAAGGTTCATAATGTGATCTTTGAAACTGATTGTTGTAAAATGATTATAAATCATTTGGGTGCAAGTAGAAATGGTCTTTTAGATTTCAATGTTATTCTAACAAATTGTAAACAGTCTTTGCTCAACTCAAACAAATGTAGTGTGGGTGTTTTGTTAGGAGATAAACTAATTTTGTGACCCATTTGTTAGTTAGGGCATCAAGTTATCATGTTAGCTCTCATGATTATGATTGCATTTCTTTACATGTATACTCAATTATCCTTAATGAAATGAAATAATCAAATTTCTTATGAAAAAAATGTTTCTGATTTCAGTTCGTGTTTTTTTTTTTTAATTTTAGTCTTTGTAAAAAATTCTATTCACCGTTAGTTCTTATAAATTTGTGTTTTTTTGTCACTATTAGTCTTTTTTTTCATTTTTAGTCTTATAAATATGCATCTTTCCAATTTTGATTCTTATGAGTGTGAAAACGTTGAAACTAAAAATAAAAAATTAGAATCTTAAAGGGATTAAAATTGAAAACATATAAACTTGCGGGGACTAAAAATAATAAACAAAAAACTTATAGAAACCAAAATCAAAATAATTTTTATCGGAGTGTTATTTGAAGGATAAAGTTGAATATATTTTTATATTTTTCCTTTATATATAAATATATTATGTAATTGTATTAATTAATTTAAAAATGAAAGTCTCCTGTTAGGTTTTCCCTTTTAGAATGTCACTCGCAGTCATACTCTAAAGAAATATTGAAAATTTGGATAGAAATATTAAAAATTTTGTAGTAAAATTATTTCCCTCTCTTTTTTTTTCTTTTTAACTAAATTAAAAAAATTAAACTTTAAAAAATCATTCTTTATTTTACTCCTTCCAAACAAAGGTTAAAAATAAGTTAAGTGGCATTTGATTGGAAGAGAGTTTTTATGGTGTCCCAATAATTTAAAAGAGTGATATTATTAATTTTTAACCAATCAAATTACATGTTATTTTTTCATTAATTATTTTTTGTTTTTTCAAA
>NC_038248.2:6893529-6899295 GCF_000004515.6 Glycine max
AGGTCTGGATATGGTTACTTTTTAAAATTGTAACTTTTTAAAATCAGAAAATACAATTAAAAATAACAGGATCCTAAAATCTTTTTAGTTACTTTTAATATTTTTTTATAAAGCTATGCTTAAGAAACAATAATAAGAAATTTTTAAACCCTAGACTCCAAAAGATTTTTTTTATAAAAAGTGTTGAAAGTAACTAAAAAGATTTTAGGGTTCAGACTTTTAAAGTTATCCTTAATTATATTTTTTTAATTTAAAAAAGTTACAATTTTAAAATTTTAAAAAATAATAATTAAGGACTAATTAAAAAAAACAAAAAGAATAATTAATGAGAAGATGAAATGTAATCAAAATCTCCTAAATAATTGAGGACACCATAATTTTTTTTTTTGTATGCATTAAGGATATTTTCTAGGTGATAGCTGAAAATTAATCCCTTTTTTACGGGAAAGATCACCTATATGGATACAATTTGTCCCAACTAAAACTTGTCCATGTTTGATTGTAATTTGCATAATTTGCTTTATCCCAAGTGTCTCCCTTTTCCCATTTTCTCAAACGAATGCTTCAGGGACTATGTAATAGGATTGGTTTTGTTCAAGACTAGAACCATCCGATCGAGTGCATTCCAACAATGGAAACTTGAGGCATTTTGTTACAAACGCCGCTAGGAAAAACATTTTATACGACAATGATTGACCAAGAGCCGTCTTAGTATGTAAGACATTGACAATTTTATAAATAAGGGATTATCAACGAAGATAATTTTATAAAAATCGTCTTAGAGAATTATCATTCTATGACTATATTTACGAAATCGTCTTAAAATATTTTTTGTTATTTTTACTCCTCCTCTTGGGTTTCCAAAATGGAGCAGTCGCGCTGGTTCCTGCTTCCTTCCAGCCCAACCAGTTCTATGTCCAGTCCGCCACCTCTCACAGTGCCATGAACAACATCCGCAAGGACCTCATCCACGATTTTCCCCAAAAAACCATCTTCGACTTCCTCAACAAGAATGACCTCTCCTTTGGCGTCTACTACCAGAACATCCATGTCACGCTCTTCTTCAAGAGCGCAAGCTCAAGAATGTGGTAAAGTTCCACGACTATGCCTTGAAGTTCAAGAAGCACGCCCAAAAGGGGAAGCTGCTGAATATTGAAAATGAATTGGAACTCATATTCAAATATTTGAGCATTTTTTATTTTTGCGATTTTTAAAATGAAACTAATGATAAAAAATGATAGAAGTTGCTTGATTTATTTTTTAGTTTTTCTTTATTGTTGGAAAGTATACATTTTTTATGTTCTAGTTCTAAGTTTTAATTTTTAATATGTAATTGGAGAAGTATATATATATATATATCCAAAATAAAATAATTATGAAAAAATAAATTACTTTATTTAAATAATAAAATTTATAAGTGGAAAAATTAGTTATCTTAGTCTGGGTAAAATATTTTATAAATGAAATAAAATTTTAGAAAGATTTTCATCATTTTATCAAAATAAGAAATTTTAGAAAAAAAAATTTAATTGTTGTATCCAAATATAGGATTTTAAAAATAAAAAAAAATTAATTTCATTGTCCAAAAAACAATATATAAAATAAAAGAATTTAAATTGAAGTAATTAAAATTCTTAAAATTTAAAATTCCTTAAAATTCTAAAATCTTTCCTCCAAACAAAACCTAAAGGAATTGTTATACGGACACTAATTCAAAATAAATTATGCCAGTATAACTAATATCGAATCTGACAGTTTAATTGTTATGTTTACAATGGTAGTTTTTCAACGGTGAGAAAACATTAAATAATTTTATTTTATTTTTTTAATTATATATTATAATGTATAAAAATTTATTAATTTTATAATAATTATCTTAAAAATTATATTAATAACAATTTACAATAGTTAACAGCATAATTTTTTTTTCGTAACAATGGATGCGCATCAAACTTATTAAGAAAAATAATATAGTAAACAAAATTGTGTTCACAAATGAAAAAGATGGGTCCCCGATGATGGTGTCAGCAAATGACAAACGACACATGTAGAAAATGAAGGCATGGTGATGGTGGGGTACACTTCACAAGTTATCAAGAACTATAATAATTATAGTGAGATAAGTGGAAAAAATACAAAATATAAAATGCTAGCTGTAAACAATGGTGCAAACTGCAAAGACTCGAATGAAGAAAGCGACGGCTACTTTTGGAGGTTTGAGTCGCATTGAGTCTTCTGTATATTGCCCTAAGTTTGCAAACACCTACTAGCCGTTTCATAATGAAAGCAACTAGGCACAAGAAAAAAGCTAATAACATAAAAATTATAAGATTTTTAAAAATATCTATAGTAACATATCAATCGTATTACTTTATCAAATTTTCTAAATAACTATTATTTATAGTATTTAAGAACTTTGAATAAAATGCACTCCGCAAGTTAACATTCTAAATATCAATAAACATAAGTTGCACCCTCTGATATTCTCTCTTTTACTAGGAGAGGAGGCAATAAAGTTGCTCATGCACTTGCTTCTTTAGCTTTTTCATGGAATGAATTGTACATGGGTTGAGAGGTTCCAACACAAATTGAATCTCTTATTGCTACTGATGTAATTAATCTTTCTGATGTTGATTCATAAAACTCCCAATATTCTCCCTAAAAACAAACTATCAATAAACATAAACCATGAAAAGTACCCCCCAAAACATGCACAAAGTGTTTAACTAGTTTGTTATCACAATTTTTTTTTTTTGAAACTTACCAAATTAGAGCATACTTTAAGGTTTAATAATTTTTTTGTACAGGGAGTAAAATTCGAATTCACATCCTTTTTTCTTTTGAATTTCTCACATGTCTTTTTCGAAAATAATTTTATTTGATACATTTCTATTAGACCCAAACAAATCCATTGTTAATTCATGTTTTTATGTAATATAAGTCTAATTCTTATCAACTGAATTAACTTTTGTTAAATTTTATGAGAAGTATGATTATTGAAGAAATAAATTTTTTCATTTTTATGAGCTTGCTAATTCAGTAAGTAAAGGATTGAAAAAATAGTGTCAATATGTTAAAGGGAGAAAAATATTAATTATTTCAGGATATTAAAATGTAAAATCTATTATCTATTTTTTTAATAACACTAACAATTTTTTTTAAAAAAAAAGTGCTCCTCCTCATTTTGTTAAATTTTGACGTGACTTAGGTGTAGTCTATCTCTCTAACAACAACGTAGCCCAACCCAGAACCAAAGGTAAGGGATCCTCCACTCGATCTACATAGTTCCCTTACTTGATTTTGTAACAACAACCTTGCCTAAAATTTGCACTTCCACATTATTGGGTATATGCAACTAACATATTTCATATGAAACAAATAAAACAGTTATCACTTTCAAAAATAAATAAACCAGTTACCGAAAGATAAAAATGAAACAAATAAAACAAAAATTGAACTACTATGAGCAAAAGTAGTAGCACTACATACGCCGAAATGTTTTTTGCAGATTTCAACTACACTTTGTATAAATGAAAGGCTAAATCTATACAAAAACGAACATCACAAATACAGCGCATGGCAAGGATAATAAACGAGAAAACAAACAATTAACACTCCACTCATCAACTTCAATACTTATTACTTATATTGGTTACCACTGCACCTTTAACTAAATTAATAATTTCCAACTTTTGATCACTCCCAATCCCATCACCAGACTTTACGAATCTGACAATACTATTTTCACTCAGAAAATCTTGTTTCGTTGTTCACACCGTCACTCTACCGTTCCCTTGTCACTCTCGGTTCTAATACTACACAAAATTAATGCTAAACTGCGTTGTAATATATATTCTTTTGACCTAGGTTACCTGGTATCTAACTTTGCCAGCTGATCCTTTCTATATATGTACCTTATAATATTGAGGGGTTATAAAATTGATTTAGTGATATATGTATAAGAAATCCAAAAGAATAGAGGTTTTGAATTCGAATCTTTCCCCTAACAAAAAATTAACAACTAATAAATTTAATTATTTATTTAGTTTGTATAATTTTCAAATTTATTCTTTTTAGTATCTATAGCTAATAAGTGAATTTTTTAATTTCTAAAGTTTATATCTTAATTTTCAAAAGGTCTCTGCCGTTAATTTTTTTTTTAACTTTTTTAGTTAAAACTTTTTAACGACCTTTCCGAAATTAATATATAAACTTCAAAAATTAAAAAATTCACTGTAGAGACTAAAATAAATTTATAAATTTGAAAACTATAAAGATTAAATAGATAATTAAACCTAACTAATATATATTAATAAAAAAATAACCATAGTATTAAACTTGATGACCAGATAAATGATAAATGTGATGTGAATGAATTTATATGGAGTTATTGTAGTATAATAAGCGGTGTTGAATTTTAAAACTTTGCCTCAAGTAGGATTTTCATGGTCGATTGTATACAGAAAAGCAGTGAAGTAGATCAAACTACTTTAATATTCGATCCTATTGGTTACATGCCATAATTGTGTTGTAATAGATAAAATAATGCTATCTGTATACGTACGCGGTGATGCGATTGCGCATGCAATTGTGTTAGAACTTAGAAATGTTAGATACCTCGATATGCTTGGATTGGAACAATCAAATCATTTCAAATATTTTAGAGGTTACTGTACGAATCAATCATGCAAAAAAATTCCGGCGCTCCATCCCTTCTTCTCTTCTGTGTTTATCTATTAAAGGGAGACTTTTGAAATTGATTCATTCATTCATTCAGTATTGTGTTTGTGAAAAGCAGAGTGCTGATTGCCATTGTCATTTAAACAAGTATATATATTATACCAAAAGATCATGATATTCGATCCATGACAATATTCAACGCAGTCATCGATTGGATTTGAGTATTATAACCGCGAATCAGGAACTTATAAACATGACACTATTCGCCATAGAGGTTTTGTGCAGAATAATTGTGGTTGTGTTGTGGATCAAGATATGGCTCCACTGTCTACCCTCCTCTTCTTTCTTTAGTTTTTTTTTTTTTTTTTTTTGATGCATCCCTTTCTTTAGATATATACATGAATTAGATATTTTCAGTTCCAAATATGACCTTGCCTAGGCTTTCATATATAAACTAGAAAAATACCAAACCCAAACCTAATCAAAACAGTTTTTTCTTCATTTTAAAGTCAGACAGATATAGATATATAGTGTGTTTGTATTTCCGGTGGGAGGGTCCAAAAGTATGTTTGAGAGAAAAATGAGTTTAACATCATATTTGATTTTTTCATAAAAGTATGTTTAAGAGTAAATTTTAACTTGTAAACTAATTTGAGAGAAACAACTATTGAGATATTTTTACAAACTCAATTTGCAAACTTAAATTTGCAAACTGCAATCCAAACATGCACACAAACAAGCTGATGCAATTATCTTCTTGAGTCCTGAGTCTAGACAATGCCATTAAAATGATCTTGTTATGATTTAAGAATTGTGATTTCATTGTGTCATAGAAATTACATCACAACGAAGTCATAATTTTGTTAGGTTGCAAATTATGCAATTAATAGCTAAGTTATTTCTATCTGTTAAATAATGAAAAAAAATGTATAGCAGATTTTGTTATACATTATGTAATGAAATCATGCTTCCATTATATATTTTTTGTTAATCCCCATTTGCACAATAAAATTATGATTTCATTGTATATTTTTTTCACAAATCCAATTACACTACAAAATTACACTTTTGCTATACTAATGGGGG
>NC_038248.2:6899395-6945588 GCF_000004515.6 Glycine max
GCTTTTTTTTTTTTTCCCCCTTTTAGAAAAAAAAAACACCCCCCCCCCCCCCTATATTTTTTTTTTTTTTCTCCCCCCTTGCGCACCAAAAAAAAATTATGGGGTTTCCCCGGGTTTTTTTTTTTTTTCCCCCAACCCCCCATATTCCCCCTCCAAAAATTTCCCTTTTTTGTTTTTTTCTAAGGGGGGGGGGGGGAAAAAAAAAAAAAAAAGGGTTTTGCCCCGGTTTTTTTTTTCCTTTTTCCCTAAGGGGCCACACAAAAATGGTTTTTTTCCTTTTTTAAATTGGGGGGAAAAGGAAGGTTTTGGGAAAATTTTTAAAAAAATAATTGGGGGGGTAAAAGCAAACTCCTGTGGGGGGCCAAAAGCAAATCTTCCTTTTTCAGATCTTGCTCCTAGGGCCCCCGAGGGGGAATAAAGGGGTGGGGCACCCCGCCCACCCCAAGGTGGGTTGAGTATAATGGAAATCACCTCTTCCGGTTTGTAAAAAAAAAAAAAAACAAATCTCTTTGGGTCCAGTTTCACTGATTTTTCTATTTTTGTGTATAATCGTAGAGATTTTTCTTGGTACATAAAACATAGATTTTTTCTGGGGGGAGTATAAAATAAAATAAAAATATTTTTTGACAATATTTGATATATTTAAATTTAAAAAGGAATTCATTAAATATATATATATATATATATATATATATATATATATATATATATATATATATATATATATATATATATATATATATAAAATACATTACTTTTTGACATGGGCTGAATAGGTATGTGAGAAAAAATTGGGCTGGAGAGATGCAATCCAGAAAGAGTCTAGTTTTAAGTTGTGCAAATTAAATAAGAGGCTTAAATATTTTTTTAGTCCTTAAAAATTATGTTTATTTTATTTTTTTATCATTATTATAGTACTTTAGATAAAATTTTGATCACTGTTCAAGACACTATCTAAAATGTGTTAAGAATAAAAAATAAAACAAACATAATTTACAAGAATTAAAAATAAAAAAATAATTTTACAAGAATAGAAAATAAAAAATACTAAATTACAAGGACTAAAAAGTATTTAAAGCTGCCTAAATTAAAATATGATACAATTAATTGGTATATACCAACATATAAAGTATAATAATTTGAGGTCATAAAATTAATTAAAATTAATTGAAAATTATAAAATTCTATGACTTTACTTTTTACTTAATGAATTAAATTTTAAATATTGATTTTTTTAATAAATTTGAACCACTAATAAATAATGTGTTAGAATGAATGTATAGACAAAAAAAATATTTAAATTTTTTTTATAGTTTACAAATTAAAAATGGATTTATTAAAAAATTGTTTATATTGATAAATATAGTACTATAAGTAGAACTAAAATTATATAACCAATATTTATTTATTTTTGATTGTTTTAATAAAATTACTGAAAATATGTTAATAGTCTAAATATCTTCTACACAATCATTTCATCATAAAACTATTAACATTTGATCAATATAGCATGGTCGCGAATAACCTTATTTCTTAAATATATGATTATGAGTTTGATATTTATCTTATGTGAGAAGTTCGAATGCCAATAAGAGAAAGAGAAAAAAAAAGAAACAAATTCCATATAAAATTATTGAAATGTTGTACAATTAAAAAAATTATTTTTATAATAATTATTTTAAAGTATGTTTATATTATTAGATCCGGATAAAATTAGATTCAATTTCCTTAAATAGGATCTCGTGTTAGAGTTTTATCTCAAATTTACAAAATATTAGTTTTTATTTTATCAATTTAAATTACTTGATATTTGAGTTCGACACATATGAATAAAAATAATTTATTTATAATACATACAAAAACACAGTTTCACTTTATTAAGTTTAATACCAATGGATCTTCAATACAAAAATTTTATAATAAAATTAAAAAAACTGATAAGAAAAGTATATCTTTTGGTAAAAGAAAAAAAGAAAAGTATATCATATTAGTATATCAAATAACTTATTACAACCATAGATAATTATCTTATTGATCTTATCCTATTTTGTCCTGACCTTTTATACTATTAGGAAATTTAAATTAAATTCAAATTATTATTATTAATTTATTATAAACAAAAGAAAGAATTTGAGATTTACGGGGGTGTATTGGATTGGGATTTTGAGAGAATATTTTGACAAAAACAATCTTGAAGATTTTAAAAGATTATGTGGGATTGTATTGATTTTGTGGGATTTTAAAAGATTTTTTTTAAAAGACTTTTTACAATCAGGATTCTTAACCCAAGATTTTAATGGATTTCTAACACAGATTTTTAAAGATTTCAAAGTACTTTATGGATTTTTAAGATTTTGAAAGATTAATACATTTTAAACAAAAAAATAACGGAAGTTACAAAAGTGAATGAAAAAGATTAATACTTTATGAAGACTCGTCAGTAGGTTCCACTGGAAATTCATCAGAACGACATTCTTTGCGAAGAAAATTATGAAGTGTTGCACATGTCAACACAAGCTCTGCTTGTGTTTTAAATAGAAATGGAGGTGCTGACTTAAAAATTGTGAACCGCGATTTAAAAATACCAAATATCCTCTCAATCACATTCCTTAAGGATGCATGCCGAAGATTAAATAATTCCTTTTCATTTTCAGGGTCATTACCGTGACCTGCAAAATCTTGTAGATGATATCGTACACCTCGATATGGGGCTAAAAATTTGCGTCGATTAGGAAATCCACAATCCACTAGATAATACTTACCTTGGGGCACTTTAAGTCCATTCTTCCTTGCCAAAGCATCACTTAACACCTTGGAATCATGTGCTGAACCCTCCCACCCGCTAAGAACGTACATGAATTCCAAATCAAAGTTACAAGCAGCTAATACATTTTGTGATATATTTCCATGACGATCACGATAACTGCTTACATCTCGTCCTTTTACTGATGCGGGAATATGTGTACCATCAATAGCTCCAATGCAATCCTAAAGTGTGTGTATCAATAATCATAAATATTATTATAATAATCACAATTATAATTATAATTTTGTTATAATTAGATAATGATCACATACCTTAAAATAAGGATAAAACCTTGTGCTTTCCCTTATTTTTGCAGGCACAGTTGAGCCTGGTCTAACCATTAAATCAGGTGCTAATGAGTTCAGAACTTTCAAAATCTTGTGGAAATTTTCACTTGTAGCTAATTGTGATCGGCCAAATGTATTGCGGATTACACAATATCGAGTGTTCTGGCCGACAATCTGTAGGAATGATGCAAGCATTTCTTCAACACAAATAAATCTTGTATCCTCCAAAGGTGTTTTTTCTCTTATAATCGTGCACAACTTTCGAAATACATCAGGATACATCCTATATGCTTGTCGAAAGATTGCAAGATCATCGTTTAATGCTTTGTGTATATAGTCATATCCCCGACTAGTAATTTGTCGTCGAGTTAATGGACGTTCAATATGTTCACCACGCATCATATTCAAAAACTGATTTAATATATCTATTAAAGCATAAATTGCCATCACATATGTGTATGTGGCTTCATAAAATTCTTCATTTGTTTCCTCGTCATCTATATCTTCATCATTTGTATCTTCATTATATATATCTCCATCCATTTCTTCGTTCTTTATGTCATGGTCATGGTTATAAGTCAATATCAAAGTTAATACAAATTCATATATAAAATAAATATAACTAAAGTTTAACCACAACAATTTCACAAAATATATAACCTAAATACTTCAACCATAATAGTTCGACCAAAAAACAAACCAAATATTTCAACCAAAATACAACCATAATAGTTCGACCAAAAAACAAACCAAATACTTCAACCAAAATAGAGACCCAAAAGATATAGTTCAACAAACTCACGATGTTTAAAATAATATGTTAATAATAGATGATCAAAATATTAATTATTCCCTAACTTAAAGTTTATCCAAGATGAGCGTTCTTCCGGTGACATCTTCAAGAAAAAAAATCCTTTTTTGCTTTAGTATTTAACAATTCAGCTGTCTTGAAACGCGTTATGTCATCCAAATTTGGAATTTCTTTTATAACATCCCAAATAATACCCTCGAGCTCTCTATCTCTATCTCTATCTTTTTCTCTTTTCTCCATCATGTTGGATATTTTTTCAAAATTCACAGCAATAGTCCCAATGCCAACAGAAAGATTTTCCAGAACGTTGCCTTGATTGTTGATCCCAACAGCGCTTGAACTCCCTCCATACTCGGATCTCCTTCGCTTGTGACAGTTTTGTTTTTCTATGGGAACCTCTGAATCTAAAGGGGGGTGGGATGGTGGACTTGGTTGGTTTGGTGATGGAGGCTGATATGCTGGTTCATAGTTATTTGGTGTTATGAATGTATCACTATTAGGATTATATGAAAATTCTTCTATCCCAACAGTTCTATTTTCTGGCTCAAAAGTTGTTGCATCAGTATCATCTGGATCGACTGATATAGAATTATTCCCGCTAGAAACTCCACCCCCAACAACGATCTTCAAATACTCATAATCAACCATACTTTTTCCTCGAAGTTTGCTGTGACTTAGGTGGGACTAAAAAAAAAATCATTGTTAATATACTACAAATATTATAATTTACTAAATTTATAACTATTAATATATTTAAAAGATTATGAACTTAGCTCACTTTAAGTAATCTTTCCATACATCCTCATGAGCAGTGAAAGTTTTTCCAATTGGGTCCCATCCAAAGCCAGAGTTGTTGCGCATAAGGGTTGACATCATGTTATACTGGTTTCGAAACCACTTCATCCGACTCAAATAATGACTATAAGTTTTAGGGAATTTAGTTTTTGCATTGAGTTGAGGAAGTATTATTCGTTCTACATTTTGTTTGCTAAGTGACCCATTGGCATCACGCAATCCCCTATTCATAGCATCCACCAAGAGGTGCAACAACTCATTGGTATCTTAATCCAATACACCCCCTTATAGTAATTTTTAGATTTAATTTCTCTCTATCTATATTTTATTTATTTATCAATCCCTATTTTCAGATTCTCACTGGCTCACGGCCTGCAACCCTCGAAACGTGAATAGCCGTGGCGGCCACCTATTTCTCTGTTTAACGTCTTCACTCATTCTCATTTTCGCCTCAAACTACTTCTTCCACCGATCACTGTTCAGCAGGTTCTCCCCTTCTTTTGTCTTTTTTTTCTTCTTCTAAATTCAGTGATCAATTAACGCGCAAACAATAATTTAGAATTTCAGTTTCGTTGTTAAGTGTTTGCTTGAAAAATTGTTGCTGCAGGATTTTCTTTGCTGTTCACTACGTATTCTAACTATAATACCAGTTTATGTCTATTGCTTTCGTTGATATTTTAGTGTTTCCTTAGGTTTTTTTTTTTCTCTTAAATAATTGTTCTGCTGACTTTATTTTTTTATCGGTAAATGTTGATTGTTAATATTGTCAGTTTTTGTTAGTGGAATTCGAACTGCGATCTTTCCCTCCTTTTCTTCTTCCTTTACAACTAGATCAACCATATATCCCCATTGTTCTGCTGGCTTATATCTTTGTATTGACATTTTCATCATATAAGTAGATTGTAGATACTGGTATTATTTGTCTATAATAATATTGAATCTCTTATGGTTGTTGTTGTTTAATTTTTTGTTTCTCTTTTGGTCATTTTTTTTTTGTAGAGAAGTGTTGCCTTGGTCTCTTGAGGTGCAATGAGATTGGAGAAGTGTTGGTTCTGTTCTTCTACCATATACCCTGGACATGGAATCCAGTTTGTTCGTAATGATGCAAAGGTAAGCTCATTTCTTACACCACTCTCCTTGTAAGTCTTATCTATGTGCTTAGGGATGAAACAGAACTGAACTAACTTAAAATTACATTGAGACCTGACTCGTTAGTTTGCTTGATGAACTTGGTTCATCAATTAAATGTGTCAAACTTGAGCTGAAGATTAATAGTGTGCTTGTTTTCATTTTTGAAATGCTCAAATTGAGGTTTGATCCAACCCAACAAGACTCAAGCTTTTCTGTCAAGGTGTCTTGAAAGTTGTCCTAACCACAAAACAAACCAAACACAAACTAAACTATACAGGGATACACCTAGTGACATGTGTACATCTCTGTGTCAGTGAGTTAGAGAAAGAGAGAGAGAGAATGGTTGATAATATTTATGTAACCTATCTTATTTTGACTCTTGGTTCATGTAATTTCAGTTCTTGAACTGAACCAAACAGTTTATGAACTGAAATTGTGTTGGACATGAGTTGAAAAAATTGATTCATATAAAACTCAGTTTTGAAATTTGAAACAAACCAAATCTTGTTTAGTTGAGCTAGGTTTGACTTGACTAGTCACTAGACTTGTTTTCAACCCTATATATGCATTGGTTTGTTTGTGTTCTTGCAACTATAGAACTATTAGTTACGGATTGGTTGCTCTAGTTGGATCAATTAAGGAATCTGGAAGTGAGGCTCAACCACTATAGCAGCTAGCTACTATCTAAAGCTGCAGTCTTCCACCTTAGTTTAGAAGCACTACTTATCTTTAGTCTATGCTGTGGTTTGAGATTTTAGGGTCTTTGGTCTTGACCTGACTGTCTACCGTAATCTTCTACAATGTACAGACATGGAAGGACTCAGTAAATCTGTGTCTTATGCTTGAATTGATTGTTTATATCTCCAACCAATTTCCTTGATTATCACTATTTCATTTTCATCTGTAATTAGCATAGACATAATAGTCAGTAGTGCACCATAGGGGAGTGATTTTAATAGGGTTTGCAAAATTGCAATAGCAGTCAAATAGCGGGTTTACCATGATATAAGCTTCAAGTTCAAAAACCTCTTTTTGTTCCTAAAGTCGTTTTGGATAAATTTGTGATTTCTCCCTCATTTTATAAAGCATTTTTTGCTTCAGAAACATAATAGGATTTGAAACCCTTCTTCCTTGACCATTCCACAAAAAGTTGCCTTTGTTTGTTGACCTCTGTTCCTTTAGACTTTACAGGAGTATTTTTTTCCTTGTCTTCCATTCTTCTTCTTTGGGTTATTTAAACTTCTTAGTTCACATTTGGCCAACTTTTATCTAATTTGTTATATTCTTTTTCTTTTACCATCATCTTCATTTTTTACATCATTACTATGTTATTGTTGTTCCTAGATTTATAGTGATTGTGTGTAACTATGATTTATTATTTATCATGAATTTCTTCAACTTTTTGAGTATTTATATGTGTAGTATAAATTATTAGTTTGTATTATAATATTTAAAATTGTGGCCATCTTGCATCATGCTATCCCGCCATAACATTTTGGCTATGGTAACTGGTAGACACCCAAGAGTAATGAATTATTATGTATGTTCATAGATCCACTCCACTTCACATGACACATGTAATTCAGGTTTCTGACAACTGTTCTTCAGATTTTTCGGTTTTGTAGATCTAAATGCCACAAAAACTTTAAAATGAAGAGGAACCCTCGGAAAGTAAAATGGACAAAGGCATATAGACGAGTGCATGGAAAGGATATGACACAGGTAAATGAAATTAACTTTGTTTGCCTTTCTGTCATGGTCTTATACATGTGTTGTTTACTACTGTCTTGGTTTGGAGAAGCTTCAGCATTATTATATTTACATGCTGTTTCAGGACTCGACCTTTGAGTTTGAGAGAAAGCGAAACAGACCTGAGAGATATGACAGGAATCTTGCTGAGAATGTCCTCAAGGCCATTCCAAAGATTGATAAAATCAGAGTCACCAGGGAGGAGAAACACCATAAGAATAGGTTATTCTTTGACTCCATCTTTTTATTTTAATCTGAAAGTTTTATAAGTACCATGTGTTTTCTTTTTGCTCTTAGCTGACATTTTGCGAAATCTCTCGTAGGATGAAAGGCAAGAAGCAGAAGCTGCAAATGGAGGCAGCTAGGGAGTTGGAGCAGGGCATAAGTCTGGTCAAAGCTCCATCTGTGCTTCAAAAGGACCCTTCTCTCACTTTACCCAAGATCAAAGTTGGGGTTTCTCAACAACAATCAGAGGACAATCATCCCATGGAAGAGTGATGTCATGTCAATGCTGCACTTTCAACCCCAGTTTTGTGATTTTGTGCTTCATAGGTGGATTCGTTGTCCAAATTACAAGTTGGTTCATTGCTGATCCGACATGTGAATGATGCGATTTTGAAACAAAAGTTTTGGCCGTTGAAAATATGTTAGTGATATTGTTTTTGGACACAATAATAGTCCTGTGCGACAGTGAACTATTATATAAACCAAAGCAGAAAGACGTTGCCCAACAAGAAGTCGCCTTGGACTTATTCGAGTATTCAATCTGTTAATCTCAAGTCAAATGTTAAATTTGTAGGTAAGTAAAAGTTCTTTATACTAGGTACTTCACTAATTTGACTGATGAATGCCTATTTAGAACATAGAAGATGCTATTTTGACATCTTAGTCATATTTTTGATGGATTTGGTAATGTCATATCATTCTCAACATCTTTTTATTTTTTATTCCAATAGTAGATCTTATTTTGAGATCTTAAATCATTTTTTTAAGTCTTACAAGAATTGGATTAAAATCAATTTTGTGGAAAGGGTAAATTTTTTTTTTTTTAAAATGGATGCAGATTTTAATAGTTTTGTTTTTATAAGAATTGGATCTACACATGAAGGTTCATTATCTTGCTCTAATACTGCTCTAATAATAGATATTAGGTAGATCAGATCTTGAAGTTAAGATTTTCTTATAAGATCTCTTATTAGAGATGCAGTCTATAGATATAATTAATTTTCTGTGAGGAAACTATAGTTTTAGTGTTTGAAAGTGTATAGTATTGTGAATGATAAAAAAAAGTGTATAATAAGAAAATTTTAAATAAATTGCTAAAAGTGTATTATGTTAATTGTATTAGTTCAATTTTTTTTTAAAATGTGTAACTTTTTGTATGGTAAACAAATGTGTAACTTAAATGATAATATTATCACAATTAAAAAAATTAATATTAACATATGTTTAGGGATCAAAATAACAATAAATTATTAAAATTAAAGACTTAGATGAAATAATGAAAATTCTGTGAATTTCTTTATAATTTTTAAATTTCAAAGGCTAATGCGACAGTGTCATACATTTTAAGAATTTGATTTATTAAATTTTCACTGTTAACAACTATTTTACCGTAAATAATATTTTCAAATTTTGGGTATTGAAGTGAATTGAATAATGTGATATATGTAATCGATTTCATCTAATTAAAATTTTTTGTTGTTCGCGAGTGTTTGTAAAATTTATTTTAAATGGAATTTATTTTGAAAGTACTTATAACACCAACATATAAATTTTTTCTCAAAATCATATTAGGTAATATTTTAACATAATTTTAGATGACTTAACATAAGCACGACAAGTTTTCGTCTATTCAATAGTATTAATAAAATCGTCCTTCTCCTACCACAGTCAGTTGTTCAATTACTTTTAAAAATTATCTCTCAAATCTTCACTATCATATGTCAATTACAAACCATTTGAATTTCGAACCTTCTTCTTCTACTCCTTTAATCAATATCCTCCCACCCACTCCTCACTGCAAGGTCCTAATACCATTTCCATTGTTGTTAACCCCTAAACGCTAAAACCAACCTTTATTTTCTCATTTTCTCCTTTTTTTTTTAATTATATAATTGGTGTTTTGATTACAACTAAAAATTTAATTGGGTACCTCAATTATTCAAAAGTTCAATTAAATCATTTAATTTTTTAAAATACTTCATTATCTAAGTCATGAACGTATCAACAATTCTGATGAATTATTGGGTCAAATGAATACTTTGGAAAGCCCAGAAAAGAAAGTTGATTGCTGAAGTATTATAAGGAGTATTGCAAGGAAAGGGGTGTTTTGTTTATTTGTGGGAAAGAATGATTCTTTGGAATCTTAGCATTTTACATTAGTGTTAATGTGTGTGTTTTTGTTCGAAATTGCTCTATTTAATAGACTGGAATTGTTAAATAGAATAACATTTAACAAAATTTTTACATTTTCCCCTTTTCAACATAACTTTAATTTGTTCAATCAATTTTAATACAAGTTAGTTATAATAAATTGTTGTGTTTTTTTTATCATTATTCTAATTTATGTGTTACAATCAGACTTTCAGTTTGCAAATGGCAGGGTCAAATGATGTTGCTAATTGCAAAGTAAGGATGAATAGCATGACATAAGTGAAAGAGGCTTTTCAAGTTAAAACTTAAATTTATGTCTTTCTCTGCTTATCCATCTTCCTTTTCATTATCATTTTATTTATTTATATAATTGGTTTTTGTTATGCCTTCTCATGTTTATTTAGTTTTTTCAGAACCCATACCTGATGATGTTGTTGTAGTTATTCAGGTGGAGAATGTTGAAATAGTGAACAAAATATATCTCATCATGCAGGTGGTTTATTTTTTCACATTTCCATTCCTCTTATTCCCTTTATCATTTCTCTTCGTTTTTTTTAGTTTTACCTTATTTTTATTATTATTTACATCAAACCTCAAATGAATGCCTGAGTGTTTCTACATGCCTTGGTCCAATCATAATTTTTTAAATATGTTTATGAATGAAGTATGTTGTTATAGATGTTTGAGTGTTTCTTCTTTCTTTGTGGCTTCACGCATATTGTTGGCACCAGTAATTGATGCTGTTGTTCACCACATTGCCTCAAGAAGATTTGAGTTTGGAGGTATTGATATAACTAATTTCCTATCTCAGTAACTTGGCAAATCCAATGCACAAGTAAATATTAAAACTTGTGAGCAGAAGTGAGGGGGTGGGAGATTTCAACTTGCTGTGATTTACCACTTAGTTGCATGCCTTTAGTTGTTTAAATTTTGTGAAATTTAGTTGTACTACTCTTATCAGTGGTTCTTCTGCTATTTTTTTAGTGTTTCCGAGTTTCCACAGTTCTTATTAGTGTTTCTTTTGTCATCTTTGTTGTTTCTTAGATAAAATTTGTATGCTTTCCTGCTTTCTATTGCACTCTCTAATTTGGTAATTACCCAAAATGATTGGTATGGAATTTGGTAGTACACTTGGACAATGTAGATAAGAGAAAAAGGAAAATGTGAAGTTATAACATGAAAATTAATTATAAGCAGAGTACAAGCACTGCTTTCTGACATGTCCTTGATTGTCTCTTTCATTCAAGCTATATAGAGGAATACTTAGAAAAGAGTAGAACCTCCAGCTTCAGGCATTAGGAGTGTAAAAGTTTCTAATTAGTATTTATAAGAGCGGAGGGAACCAAACCTATTCTTTACCAAAGGAGGGACATGGGACATAAAACAAAGACTGAATTCACTACATGGTTTAGGTAAGAGAAATATAAAACAGAATAGTTAAAAGTAAGAACTACTATGTATCATATTCATAACATAAATAGGTTGAGAGTACCTCATAATCTATTAGCTAGATAATATTGTTATTTCCTTTCAGCCTATTTAGATACTCGATCTCTTGACAAAAGCCGTATACAGCGACATAATCATGTCATGACCCTTTAGTTTTATCTTTTTAAGTGTATAGATTGTACAGTCTGAGGAAATCACTTTGATATAGTTTGCCATTGACTTTAAAAAACAATTCAGGTTCATAGGTCCTATTTGAGTGCTAGATGATCCTTTACAACATGCATTTTTTTCCTTGCTTTTCTAACTTCAAAGACTCCAGCTTCTCATACCTAAAGATGAAGTCAGTGCTTTAGGTTGTATGTTGGTAACAACTGCAGACTTTTCCCCTTTACTTAACATGTCATGATGACAAGTATTTGGAAATACTAGGAAGAAAATTCTGCATTCGTACTTAACATGCTATTTTCTTCTGTTTAGTGGGCTAACAATTCCAATTGCTAAATAGGACCTGAAGGGGTATAGAAATAACAAATATGCAACCTTTCCCTCCTATAGTCATTGTTGTTGATGAGAATCAACTTATCAAGTATATATATTCAAAGATCATGGATTTATTAGTTTTCAAGTATATATATTTCATTTTATCTTTATTCATTATAATGATAAATAATAACAAGTGAATGTAATTAATTATTAGCTGCTCTACTCATAATTGACACAATACTTGAATTTGATCTCGTGATATAGGTCGTGAGTATTTTAATTTAGATATATATTTATCATATGGTATGTGTGCTTACAGAAGAGACACCAGATATTTTAAATTTTTAAAGAAAGAATTGAGTTAAGATAGAATTTGGTTGTTGGGACACGTGTCTTTCCGTTGGCATCTCCCTCCACGCAGAGCGATAGAGAAGCAACGGCAACCATATATAAAAACATAAAACATAGTCCGATCCGAACTCAATCAAAGTGAAATAGTAAGATGTTTTTGGTGGTAAGAGCCTGTGGTTCTTCTTCTGCACATATTCAGCCCACTCTCACACCGCAGCGTAGTAGCATAAACGTCGTCGTTAGATGCTCCATCAGCAGCGTGCAGGAGAAAGAAGAGAAGGGCACTGAATTGGACTCTTCGGTGTCATTCCCTCTGATAAGGGCGGCGAAGAGGGTGGTTCTGGTGAGGCACGGCCAGAGCACGTGGAACGCCGAAGGCAGGATCCAAGGAAGCTCCAATTTCTCGGTTCTCACCAAGAAGGGTGAGTCTCAGGCCGAGACTTCGCGCCAAATGCTCATCGACGACCACTTCGATGCATGCTTCGCCAGGTTTCTTTTTCTTTTTCACTTTCCATTGCTTTTTTGCATTGCTAGTTATTATAACTTCTTGTGACTTGAGATTTTCTTCTTTGTTAGTCCTTTGGCTCGATCCAAGAGAACAGCTGAAATCATTTGGGGACCTCGCCACGAACCTATCATCCCTGACTATGATTTGAGGGAAATCGATTTGTATTCCTTTCAAGTATGCTATGCTCCACCCTAACACAATTATCATTCTTTTTTGGTTAAATGTCTCTTTTGAAGTTTCATTTTAGTTCTAGTTCCTTACATCTCCTTTATCTTTTCAAAAGTTTCATTTTCATTTTAATGCTTTAAGTTTTAAAAGTTTTATTTTTATTATTTATATTTTTAAAAGTTTTGTTTTAGTTATTTCTTCTAATTTCTATTAAGAAACTTGAGTGTATCATTAACTTTAAATTTTAAAAT
Source organism: Glycine max (assembly GCF_000004515.6). Classification (NCBI taxonomy): domain Eukaryota; kingdom Viridiplantae; phylum Streptophyta; class Magnoliopsida; order Fabales; family Fabaceae; genus Glycine; species Glycine max. Next base: position 6,912,561 of record NC_038248.2, read on the forward strand.
AATTAATTTCAAATAGTGAAAACTAAAAACGCCATTATCTTTTTAAAATTCATTCAACCATTTACTTCTCTAAACTCTATAACCACCACAACATAAACAGTACAATCACCGTTCACTTAGATCTATAACCTCCTTGACACTGCAGTCATCATCAACAAACAAATTGGATTCACAACATTCATCCGCCAAATAATACCATCGCGCCACCCCTTAGTCACACCACGATCTAGCACCAACATAGATTAAAAATGCTGGGTCCCAATGGTGATGGGAAGCTTAAGATTTAACATCGCAATGGTGATTTTGGATTTTGCTTTGATTTTTAGCCGTACTATTTTAAATTAATTATTTAAAAATTAACAGAACACTAACTTTTGCTAATAGAAATTAGAAGAAAATATCAAAATGAAACTTTCAAAAACATAAAGGATCAAAATAAAATTTTCGATAACATAAAGGATCAAAATCAAACTTTTAAAACTTAATGTATTAAAATAAAACTTTTGAAAACATAAAGAACCAAAATAAAACTTCTAAAACTTAATGTACCAAAAGTGACATTTAACCTTCTTTTTTTGTTTCAACTCATAATTAAAAAAAATAAAGAACTTTATTAAAACGTTTCCCAATACAAAGGTTTTTTTACAGTGTCATCCAATTATAAAACGTCTGTCGTTCAATCATAAAATGTCTTGTACAGTAAGGTTATGTTACTGACTTTTGTAATAAATAATTACTAAAGTCATATCTAGGAAGATTTCTAGTAATTTGATAGAGTAAAAATCTGTATAGTGAGAGTATATGAAAACGAGAAATGTTTCTTGGACACCCTATATGCTAATATACACCTAGAGAGAGAAAAAATAATAGAGAAAAGTGATAGATATAATATGTATTTGATATGACAAGAAGAAAGAGATAGAAACAAATTAAACTGTGTAACAGAACATCTTTGGTTAAAGTAAACATTTTGCTTTTCACATATGGTTATAAAATGTCAACTTGTTTTCATTTTGTTTTCGTGATGATAATGATTTATATAGGATATAGTAAAAACGAGATTTTGTAGTTTGCACCACTTGTTGTGCAAGTCTTTGAGAAGAAGAAAGTAAAAATAAGGTGACATTTTTGTGATTAGCAATATCTTAGGCTTGAATCTCGTGTATGGAAAAAAATAAGAGTTAGGAAAGCTTTGAATCCTTTAGTGGGTTCACCAAGCTCAACTTAGATTAGTCAAGATTCAAACTGGCTTCCGGATAATGAGGGTTTAAGGCATGGAAGAAAAAAATAAAATCCAAACAAGCTCTTACCTTTCTACTCCATGTATTACCTTTGTTATTTGGATGGAAGAATTAAAATATTGAAAATTTGAACTTTGCGAGATGAAATTGATAAAATTAATCTGTAAGGATGGAAGGATTGTAATATTGAGACTTTTTTGAAAAAAAATTAATCTGTAAGGTGCCACATTGAATGAACTAGTTTCTTTTTAAGTACTTAAATGGTGGTTGTACTGTTGTATGGCTTTGTGACTTGTTGAGAATGACCTTGTTGTTGCTTTAGGGTCTGTTGAAGCATGAAGGAAAAGAGAGATTTGGTTCTGCTTTTCGCCAATGGCAGGTGGATGCTGCAAATTTCATCATTGATGGTCATTATCCAGTTAGAGAGCTGTGGGAACGTGCTAGAAGCTGCTGGACTAGAATCTTAGCTCATGATAGCAGGTCTGTTCTTGTGGTTGCTCACAATGCTGTTAATCAGGCCCTTGTTGGCACAGCAATTGGTACCTGTTTCTCCCTCTAGGAAATTTTTATGATGAAAAGAAAAGATTGAAATTTTGTCAATTTGAATAATGTGCCCACCTTTTCTTCCATTCCTCACAATCAGGTTTGGGGCCCGAGTATTTCAGAACATTACTTCAGAGCAATTGTGGTGTTAGTGTGCTGGATTTCATCCCGAGATCTGAGGGTGGGTCTCCACATATTTGCCTTAACCGCTTAAATCAGGTATATAATTTACTGGGTACAATGCCACAAAGTGAACTAGCTGAGGTTAAATGTGGGACTGGCTTTGTTATCCCCTGGTCTGAACTTCAAAGTTGATGTGGATGAAGATTGTGTTATTCCCTCTTTATAAACAAAAGTTGTTTTTTATTACAATGTGCTCAACAGTTTAAGCTGTTCTTCAAACAGAATTGAATTATTAATGCAGACCCCTGGTTCACCTATTGCTGGTGGGAAATCTGGAGGTAGAGAGTCAAGTAAGCGGATCATACTTATTTGTAATGGATCAACGCAAGGAAATACAGAGGTATGAAGCAATGACTAAAATGTATTTGATCAAGTTGTAACTAGCAAAGGAACATCTGCTAAAGTTCTAAAACTTGAGTTATTGTTTATTCCTTTTCTATGAAAGTTATAACTGATGTGCGAAGGGATACTCTATCCTTTATGAGCTATTTCTTTTCTAATACTGGCAGTGAAGTTCATTCCTATGAGCCCCAAGCAATATTAATTGAAATATTAACTAATAAGTAGTTTACCAAGTGTTTTTATGATTCATTCTAATATCTCTTGCAAGTTGTGATTTTTTTTAAACTTAAACGGTAAATTTATGGAAGTGATTGTTGTATGACCAAAATTAATGTTTACTCCAATATGTTTTTAACATGGTTCAGTTGCTTTACCTGCTTTACCATATTTCTATTTTTCTTCTTCTTCAGATTTGATCAAAATGCTTATTGCTCTAAAATTTGCATTGAAATGGAAAGTGTTTGATATAAAACCATTTGTATGGAATAGTTGGTTCATCATTTGTGATATTATATTATAGCCGACCATGTGGCTTAGAGTTCTAAATAACTTAAGGTTTTGGGATAGTTGGTTCATGATTCCAAATGCATTTATTCACATACAGGCTCAGAGGTTCTAAGCAAACTACCTTATGTTAACAGGATGTTTTTCCTTTTGGTGGTGATCAACCATTGAACATGCTCGGAGTCATACAGGTACTGCATCCAATCATCAGAAATAAGTGGGCAAAAGTTATTTCATCTGACCTTTTGCATGTATAACAGTCCCAGAAATCTGCAGAGCTACTTCTTGATTTAAAAGTGAATTCCATAATTAGCAGTCCTAACAAAGCTTGTGTTGGGACAGCCACGATCATCTCCCAGGTAGGCTCACTCTTGGTACTACATAGTTTCATCATGCCAGATTCCTAGTTCTATCATGTCAAATTCCTATTTCCTAGTTTAATCCATTAATTGCAAGTATTTGCATCTATCTATCTATCTATATATACCTGTTGAGTTGTATGCCTGAACTGGAGAATTTGGATTTTCTATTTCTATTCATTGTTGTTCTCCTCTAATTAAATTGTTAGATATGAATTTAGGTACAAGAAGCTGCAGATTGCTTGGGTGCTGACTGTGTGCCTCGATATGTTGAGATGAAGCAGATGGGGAACTTTGATGTTGAAACTCTCTTCAAACAATCCGAAATGGCAAGTAATGTTTAGATGTGTTTGTATGTGGAAGCGTGGATTAAGCATTTGTTGGCGTATTTTATTTTAGGAATAGACAATATAGTTAATGGAGTATTTTCTGTACTGGGATGATCTTGACAAAGGAAGGAATGATCGTAAGAATTTGGCAAGTAAGAATTGAAGATATAGATAAAATAAAATAAAAAAACATGATGATAATCACTTGACAATGAAATTTAGAAGAAAATTATGACCATTCAATATACTAAGTAGTACAACTAGCAAAAGGGTTTTCCAAGTGTTTGGTACTAATAGCTGCTTGTAATTTTGATATCCATTTTTCTACTCTTCTTAAATAACAAGGATTGGTGAACAGATTATGTGTGCATTGTCAGTATGTTCTGTCTAACTTTTATTTATTTATTGCAGGATATATCCAATTTTCCGCCATTTCAACCTGGGTGGTTAAATAGAGTTGATGATGGATTGAGAACAACATTATGGGATCAATCTGGAAAAACCTGGCAATCCCTGTTGGATGAAATTGATGAATCGAACACAGAAGTTGTAGTTGCAGTTGGTCATCCTGCAAAGCACATAGCATTGATGGGGCACTGCCTTAATTTGACGAAAGAATGGTTGGGATCATTTCATCTCGACGCCGGGAGCGTTAGTGTTGTTGACTTCCCTGATGGACCTAAGGGGAAAGGTGTCATAAGGTGTATAAATTATACTGCACATTTGGGGAGATGGTCCATACCCATTACAAGATCAACAGAGGATGGTGAAGAGTTCTAAGTGTAAACTTGTGATTCCAAAATTGAATTGAAATGACACCCAGCACTCAATTGAAGAGTTTCAGAGGGTTAACGTGGTCATGATTGTTGAAATTTTAAGGCATGATGATAGTAAAAATGAAATCTTATATGGTCATGGGGTTGACCTGGGAATGGGACAACACTGTCGGTTTTGCTTGCCTTCCTCGTAATGTATTTCACTTCAAAGATATAGATATTACTTGGTGTGATGATGTGTGCAGTTCACATCCAAGATTACATTGTCAGTTCTCCTGTATTTATCTTTTCTAATGCTATATATATATATATATATAATCTTTTCTTATAGCAATTCAGAATATTGGTGCTATAGACTATTTGGTGATTGCTGACTATATTCCTGTGTAGAAACAAATTAGAGAACCGCTGCTGGTTAATTAGATAATAATGCCACTATTCAAAAGATACAACAAAAAAAGTTGTGGGTCGTAAGAATTACGAATTAATTAAAGGCAATGAATATGGCAAAAACGTTGTGCTGTCTAGTATTTTTTATTCTTCTCTCTTTACAGATAATAAGTGAAAGCAACTCTGTTCTATATTTCTTTTTTATATAATATAAATCCATAAATATGGAAGGGAAAACAGGTTCATTTGTAATATTAATTAATTCATTGAATACTTTAAGATCCACCAATATGCAACATCGCACACCTTGTGCATCTTCCCAACTAAGAAAGCAGATGCCTTCAAAGCTTTGATGGTTATGATATTATAAAAGTTTGCACATTGCTCTGAAATCAGCAAATACCGTAGGCACTGTAAAGTGAAATACTACTCATAATCATAGGAAAATAATTGTAGGATTACACTTAGTATTACTATACGTGTTTTTTTGTAGTTTTTCTTTGTTATCTTATAAAATAGTGTTATTTTGATAATTTACAGTAACTTTTAATATTCAGTCATTCACTGAAAAACTGATTTGGATTGAACCGGTTTTCATTCAAATCGGTTTGAAAAAAAACTAGATTATTATACAAAAGAAATTTGATTAACCGGAGGTTTAATTAACCAAATTGTTTTAAAAATTAATTTAAAATTAATTTTGAATCAATTCAATTTAGAACCAATTCTTTAAAATCAAACCAATTCAATTTTAGACTAATTCTTTAAAACCATTTCAATTCTGATTCAGTTCATTGAAATTATTCATGAATTTGGATTTAAAAACCAAACCCATTATAATAGATCTCTGATTCAATTTTTTTACCAAATCGATTTTTGTGTACCCCTAATTATGGACCTCATCCAAAAGATTTAGGCCCATATTAGAGAATAATGACAATATGTTACTTAGTTTCAAATAAATTAAATCCAATTACAAGTTTATAAGACCATTGAGAATCTTCTAATTCAACACATACTCCTATAATCCTATACATCCTTAAAGCATGAAATTTGATAAGTATTTCATTAGTGATTCACAAAGTAAATCACAGGATTCACTTCTAGAAGTGTTTGTGCGAATCAGAAAAGATTTTTCTCAAATATTTCATTCCTTAAAATTGTTCAAAACAACTTTCATTGAGTAGATTATTAAGATAAGATTCTAATAATGATTAGAGAGCAATATAAAAAAACATATTTATAATTGCCTTTCATTTCATTTGGTTAAAATTAAAATATTAAAAAAATAAAGATAGAATCATATATATATATATATATATATATATATATATATATATATATATATATATATATATATATCAAATAACATAAAATAGAACAATTTAAAATTACGTAGTTATAAAATGGGAGGAAAAAATAAGGTTAGGCGATATTTAACTATCACCCATTGCCCCATTGTTAAGGGGAATAGTACTACTAATAGTGGCGACTGGCTGCACGTTTTAAATAATGTAGTTGAAGCATATTAATGCGCCTTTGGTCTATTTTTGTACCTTTATATATCTTTGTAATATTTTTCTAACTTAAATATATTTTATATTCTTAAAAAAAATTAAATTTTATAATTTTTTTTAAAAAAAAATTCCTTCGTGATTGTTTCCTACAATTTAAAATTTGTTATCTTTGTTTCCTGTCATCAAGTTTCGTCGAATGATTGTTGACGCATTCGCTCAAAATACAGGGTCATGTGTGAAAAAAGTTCAGTTTTTTTAACTTTTTAATTTAATTATATTTATAAATGATGTAAAAATTCCTTTATTTAAGCCTATATATTTTAGAGCAAAATTTGTCATTGGGTTAGACTATTTATTTGCAATGGAGTCTTCCTCCTTTACGCTGCAAAAGCCTAGTTGACATGATTGCACAAATTACTCAGATACTATTATTAGACACGAAAATTCTTGAATGGGGATGCCATTGCCTGATCAATTTTGACTGAAAGATTTAGAATCAGACCTCTTTCAGATGGTTTCATGTTTCAACAATGGATTGGTCACTCCGCCAAGGTTACATTATTCAAATTCAATGATTGAATATATCATTTGATCCGTCCCATCACACGGAACTAGTTGTTGATTTTGCCGACACTGTCAGATATGATATATAGATCATCTTTTATGCTGAAAGAAGATTTTGAGTTAAAAAAAAAAAAGGTACGGCGGAATTTTAAGTGTCACTCTCATCAATTAAATTTAATCCAAGTGTCTGCCAATAAGAAAATGAACTCTTAACCAATCTTCCAAAAAGCAACCCAAAATACCATCTAAAGAAGGTTTCTTTTTTTCTTCTAAATTGTCTTTGCAACAAAGATTCATCTAATATTTGCAGTTTTTTTACTCATTGATGGAGATTGACGCAAGACTAAACTACACATGCTCGAGTAGATGAGGTGTTTTTTTTTTTTTAGTTTTGATCATTACCAATTATACAGTATAGAATATTTAATGAACCTCTTGAACATGAACAAAAGTCATCACTACATATGGATCTAGGTGATGATCGAAGATCTAAACTCAAAATGAATAATAAAAGAAAAGGAAAGGGTCAAAAATATTATCATTCAATTCTTTGGTTAGTAGTAGGATGGTGTGTTAGACTTAAATCTCTAACATGTGATGTTACAAATTGTAAAACGAAATTCAGGTCATTAACAAATGTAGAAAAATAAAAATCAAACTATACTTTCAATCATTACTATGAAAAAATTATCTTATCTTGATTTTTTTGAACTCTCACTCTCTCTTTGTAGTGGTGTATCAGTCAAAAAATGAAAGAAAGATGTGAGTTCAAAGACTAAATACATGTGTTATATATAGACATTTTACTATCAAGAAATCATTTAGTAGTCATTATCACTCATTAATAGTTATTCAATATTTAATTTTTTAACTCCAAAATTGATGAAGCAATTGACCTTCTTAATTATTACATTCTCTCACTTGATCTAAATGTTTTGACTCATTGATTAAAACAAATCAATGCTCAATCTTCTTAAGAAATGAATATATGAATCATATTGATAGTTTCTCTTATAACTAGTAATATCATCCATGTATTACAATATGCTCAATTTTCAAATAGTATACTCAAAGTGATAATAAAACTTAATGAATAAACCTAATGTTTATTCTCGATCCAAAACATAATTTTTCTCAAATAAATCAATGTGCACCTGAATATGAGAAGATATCATAATATAAAAGTTTTAACTCTAACCTGTATGTATACAATCATAAAGTGAAACCAAGTCTCATTCTTTCTACATGATCCTTGAATTTAAACGGTGACATGCCCTTAATCAAAGGATCAATGATCATCAACTCAATGTTTATATGCTCAATGATCACTTTCTTGTCTTTTAAGTACTTAATGTCGATGTGCTTACTTCGACTTTCACTTTTGTTATTTTTAGCCATAGAGACAGTAGCTAAGTTATTACAAAAAATTCTCAAAGGTCTTGAAATAGTATCAACTATCTTTGGCCCAGAAATGAAAACCATGTGATGTAGCCTCAAAGCAAGAGACAAACTCAATTTTCATGGTAGAAGTAGTAGTCAAAGTCTGCTTAACACTCCAAAAAATAACTCCATCAACAATCATGACAATGTACCTAGATGTTGATTTACTAGAATCAACACAGTCAGTAAAGTATGAGTCTGAATAACCAATCACATCTAGATTGTCTGTTTATTTATACATAAGCATGTAATCTTTGGTCCCTTGAGGTGCCTCATCACTTTCTTTGCAGCTCTCCAGTGGTCAATACTTGGATTACTCTGATATCTTCCTAACATTCCAACTGCATAAGCAATGTCAAGTCTTGTGCATACTTGAGCATACATGAGGCTTCCAACAATTGAAGCATAAGGAATATTTTTCACTTATTCTCTCTTAAAGTCATTCTTTGGACATTGATTCAAATTAAACCTATCACCCTTCACAATGGGAGCGACACTTGGTGAACAATCTTTCATCCGAAATCTTTCTAAAATTTTGTTAATATAGGTTTCCTCTAATAGACTAAAAATACCTCGAGGTCTATTTCTATGAATATTAATGCCAATGACATAAAATACATCACCCATATCTTTCATGTCAAAAATTTTAGAGAAATTGTTTCACCTCATGTAGCAAACCCTGATCATTGGCTGCTAGTAAAATATGATCTGCATATAAAATAAGAAAACATGTTTTAACCCATTGACCTTGTGGTATATGTATTGATCCATGGGATTTTCATCAAAACCAAATGAAGAAATTATTCGATGAAACTTAAGGTACCATTAACGGGAGGCTTGTTTTAAACCATATATAGATTTATTAAGCTTGCAAATCAAATGCTCACCACTGCTAGAGGATAAGCCTTTAGGTTGTTTCTTATAAACCTCCTCCTTTAAATCACCATTAAGAAAGGTTTTTTTCCATCAATTTGTTACAACTCAAGGTCAAAATGAACAACTAATGCCAAGATAATACAAAGAGAATTTTTCTTAGATACAGGAGAAAAAGTCTTTGTGTAGTCGATTCCTTCTTTTTGAGCAAATCCCTTAACAATGAGTCTTGCCTTGTATCTCTCGATTTTGCCTAATGAATCCATTTTGGTCTTAAAGACCCATTTACAGCCAATGGCCTTTGCCCCATTAGGCAACTCTGCAAGGTTCCGAATTCCATTACTTTGTATGGAATTCCTCTCATCCTTCATGACATCATATCATACATTTGACTATTTATAACTCATGGTTTGATCAAAAGTTTCAGGATCATTTTTAGCTCCAATATTATAGTCAGATTCTTGCAAATATACAATATAATCACTAGGAATAACTGATTTTCTTACTCTAGTAGATCTCCTTAATGTTGCATCAACATTTTCTTGGAGATCATGTTATTGAACTGGTTGTTCATCATTTTTAGGAATTTGATGATCAACTTGATTTATTAGATTATCAACAACAGGTTGGGGAAGGCCAATCATTTTTTGTTTATCATCCCTTTGAACTTGAAGGGTATGAATTACAACCAATCTTTCACTTAATGTGGAAGGTTGAGACTATATATAATCAATTTCAGAACTTAAGTCCCTCAATTGATCACTCTCATTGATTAAGTCATTTTCAAGAAACTTGACATTTCTTGATCCACAATCCTAGTAATATTATATGGACAGTAAAACCTATAACCTTTAGACCTTTCAGAATATCCAATTAAATACCTACTAATAGTCCTCGGATCAAGTTTGTTCTCTCATGGGTTATATATTCTCACCTTAGACGGACAACCCCAAATGCGCATATGTTTTAAACTCGATTTCCAGCCTTTAAACAACTCAAAAGGTGTCTTTGGAATAGCCTTGGTTGGAACACGGTTTAATATATACACAACCGTCTTTAGTTCTTCAACCCACAAGGATTTAGGAAGATTGGAGTTGCTAAGCATAGGCAACAATCCATGTTCTTGAAGAATTTTTGCAAAAGGACCAGATGATCGTCCATTCTCAGTATATATGTCATAATATTCTTCATCTCTATCTGATCTCACTATTTTTATTTGCTTGCCACATTGGTTCTCAACTTCAGCCTTAAAGACTTTGAAGACATCCAATGCTTCATTTTCGTTATGAGGCAAATAAACATTCATATAACATGAATAATCATCTATAAAGGTGATAAAATATTTTTGACCATGTGCATCTATATCTAGACAAGAAATATCAATATGAATTATTTCTAATATTTTTGAACTCCTATTAGTACCTTTTTTAGACATGTTGGTATGCTTACCCTTAATGCATTCCACACAAGCCTTAAAGTCAGCAAAATCTAGAGTATTGAGTACCCCATCTTCCACTAACCTTTTAATCCTTTCCATGGAGATATGTCCTAATCTTCGGTTCCATAACATGATGAATTCTCATTAACATTACACCTTTTAATACCAGTTCGAAATTGCATTGAACTATAAGTGGCATAATTTTGTAAACCAAGAAGATAAAGACCATCAGACAAGATATCATTTCCAACACATTCAGAATTATAAAATAATTCAAACGATGTGTCTTTAAAATTAAAGGAATATTCAAAAGGTACGAGTCTGGAAACGAAAATCAAGTTTCAAGAAAAACTTGGCACATAAAAGGTTCATTCTAATTTCAAAATAAAGTTACTACTTAAAGTTAAAATGCAAGTTTCAATAGCCTCAACAAGTTCCTAGCTTATTGTTTGATAAAATGCTTTGCTCACTTCTCACTGGTTTCCTTAAGTTTTTCATATCCTGTAAAGAATTTGTAATCTGGATTGTAGATCCAGAATTAATCCACCAGGTGTTAATATTAACACTAGCCATATTAGATTCATAACATACTAATGAGATTGATTTACCTTTCTTCTCAAGCCATTTCTGAAATTTGGGGCAATTCTTCTTCATGTGTTCCTTCTTCTTACAAAAGAAACACTTTGTCACATTCTTAATATCAGCTTGAGGTGGTATTTTACCATTCCCCTCCTGATTAGCTTGAGACTTAATTGCTTTATTCTTCCTACAAGCAGTTGTCAGCATTTCACTCTCACCCATCTTCATTACAAGCCTTTCTTATTCTTGAACACACATGGTCATTAATTCATTGATAGATCATTTGTCTTTATATGTGTTGTAGGAAATCTTAAACGGCTCATATTCCGGCGGAAGGGTGTTTAAAATGAAGTGCATTAGGAAGGACTCAAACATATCAACCTCCAATTTCTTAAGTTAAGTTGAAATATCTCGCATTTGCATTATGTACTCACACACAACTTTCACACGGGTGAGCAGGAGAGAGGAAAACTTTATGATCAGGGTGCTTGCTAAAGCCTTATCTGAAGTGATAAACTAGTCATCAATAGCCTTCAGCAAATCTCGAACCTTTTCATGCTGGTCGACAGAATCACGTATTCCAGTCGAGATTTTGGTCTTAATGAACATCATGTTGAGCCAATTGGATCGCTCTCACTGCCTATATAGCGCAACAACAACTGGGCTACTTTCATCAGTGATTGTACATGGTTCGTCTTTCCTTATATCATAGTCTATGTTTATTCACCCCAGTTGCAGAAGAATTTTCTCCTTTCATATTTTATAGTTATCTCCTTTGAGTTTGGTAACATCACATAGAATGTCAGAAAAATTAACAGTTTGAGAAGTTACAAGAATTCAAAGGCTTATGTCAAGATTTGAGGCATATTAATCTTAATTATATGTTTTACCAATGTAAACATACTAGAAAATCGAATCTTGTGACATAAAAATTGTCTGTGGGTTAAATTTTTAATTCAATAAAAAACCATTGAACTTTATTATAGAATAATCAAATTACATACTCAAAATCATGCTTGATGGGTACAACATGAAAATAATTTGATTTTCTATCGCAAATATTTACTTTATGATACATATCTCATGATCCCTATGGGCAAACCATGAAAAATAATATGACATTTTATCCTAACTAATTATACAAATATAATAAAAATTCTTTTGGGATAAAATTCATTATATAATGTATAATTAATCACAATATTATGCATAATTCCTTATATGATCTTTAAAGAACTTAATATATAATTTTTAATCAAATTATAGATGTTGTGGCTAACCCATAATTAATCAAAATTATAAAGATCACTTAGACATAAAACTTAATCATATGAGAATAAATCATATTATGCACTTCAAGATCAAGATATAATACAATGATAAATAAAATTCTCATATATAATTTCATAACTGAAATATAATATTATGCATTTGATTTCATATATATGTGCACAAAATAATTTTTTTCCTAAATATATTCATACATAAAATAAATCAAAACTCCATAAATTGCAAAGGTGAATAGACACACATATCCGAAAAACAAATATACTTCATAGAACCTTAAATGACTTAGTGGCTCATGCGAGTTCCAATAATTTGTAGGTAGACTTAAATATCTAACATGTGATGTTACAAACTACAAAACTAAGCATATGTCATTAACAAATGCGGAAAAATAAAAATCAAAATATACCTTCAGCCATTATCATGAAAGAACTGTCTTATTTTGGTTCTTCCAAGCTTTCACTCTCTCTGTAAATAGTGTATCATACGAAAATTGAAAGAAATATGTGAGCTCAAAGACCAAATACATATGCACTATACATATACATTCTATCGTAAAAAATGTATTTAGTAGTCATTATCACCCATTAATAGCTATTCAATATTTGACTTTTCAATTCCAAAACCCATGAAGTAATTGCCCTTCCAAAACATACACACCAAAATTATTACGTGATGCACACAAGGACAATTTACTTAATTCAGCTTGGTTTCTTGTCATGATCACCAATTGCTAATGACACATATATAATAAGAATAAGATTAAGGTCAATTGTCTATTATTTTAAACAAAGAAATTACATTAGCAAACAAACATGTATTTAATTTAATTTAAAAGAAAAACTAATTGTTCTTGTTCTGACTCCATTAGTTTACACAGCCAGTTGATTAGCTCCCAAACCATGTCTGTGATATCCTTCAGACAAACGTATAAATGAAGAAAGTGCTCAACGTAACTTTTTCTTTTATATATTACACAGACATAATCTTATATATACACACATATTTAAAACGTTTTGATATACCCTTCTAATAACTCTCGCAATTTAATAAAAGTATTAATAAAAGAGTACACATTTAATATTTTGAACAGTGGTTTCAGTTAAAACATTCACCGATATATATATGTCATTGAATAATGGTATAATATACCATATTTAATGAATTGTACTCTATAAAGTACTCCATGTGACTTAATTTAAGACATTAATTAATTATCTATGACTGTTTTCAGTACTACAATAACAACCATAAACGTTAAAAGAATACCCAATATTGGGCTATCCAGTGTATTATTGAACGATACAGGAAGTTCACGATATGTATATGTTCGGACAAACATAACTTCAACAGCTAAAATATTTGTAAGTAAAACACGTTTTCAAATTGTTTGAGAGTACTTTTAATATAAGAAATATTTTGACACTTTAAAAAGTTGCATAAAAAATAAAAGTTTTTAATGTTTAATAAAAAAGAATAAAATATCTATAAGATGTAAAAGATTCACAAGAATGTTAATTCATGAATAAGTAAAAATGGAACTTTCTCGCCTTTATAAGTTGTAAAACTTTCCTGTAGTAATTAAGTGTAAAGTTATTAAAATGTTCTCTAATAATTGACTATAAATATAGTATTTTTAAAGAGAATAATAACTAAACATAATTTATAAAGTCTGTACCAAAAAAAATAATTTATAAAGTTTTTTTAGAATTCTTATTCTCAGAAAATCTTCATTTCTAAGAAAGTGATTTAGTTATAAATGAATTTCTTGTAACATATGACTCCTAATTAAGATAACCAAAAAAAAAAAACTTCACTCAAATTAATTAGAAAAAGGCTTGTAAAAAAAAAAACACAGATATACCAAATTGTCCTGTACTCTGGTTCATAAGGATTTTGCATAATGTATTCAATAATCGAGAGAAACATGTTGCCTAGGAGAGTTTGCCTAGTCCCTACCTTGATCATTCTCATCAATTTCAAATTATTGGATTATACATTCAGATACATATTCCTTTTGGAAAAAAGTATAACACGGTTTTGATTTTGATTTTGAAGTTTGAATTCCCCTGAGGAACTTGTATAAAAAGTGGGGGAAAAAAGTTAAATTCATGAGCTAGCTAGCTGGCTGGCCCAATTGACTTATTAATTCCCAATATTCCCGCGGATAGGTAAGGTAACAGCTTCCTTCAAGTTTCATCAAGAACTTTGGATAAAGTCTAAGATCTATTGGCACCAAGTGTATTATTATGTGTCAAAAGAAATTCAAATTCAACTTTGCTAGGAAAAGATGATGCCCCCCATGGACGTTTTGGTTGGAGAGAATTTCTCGGTATTGCATAATGCCAAGGCACAATAATTTCCTTTTCAGTTGGATTCCATTCTGCCCCCTTTTGAATTGTTACCCTCACGTTGCATTTAGTTATATATATCAACATCATCATTCATCACCCTTTGGAATCTTAATGTAACTAATCTTTAGCATCAAAAGAGAAAGAAGAAAACAATGGTATCCAACTCGTCTCCTAAACCACTACAATTAAATTTCTCTAGCAAAAAAGAATAGAGTGAATGGGGTCACATACTAATTATTGTTTTACAAAGGTATATATATGTTTGTGACACATGGATTATAATTGCTTAATCATAACAGATGGATTTGATTCATTAGTCCCTACCATGGATCTCTAGTCTCTATTAGACATTTACCAGCTACATACTACTATATGAACTTTTCAAAAGTAAAGATGAGATAGGATAAGTTAGCTATGTGGCCTACTAGTTAGCTAACCAAAAAGGCTCAAGGAATCTCCAGGTTACTGTGTGAAGAGTGAAGAAGACATGTACCTTTTCTCAGTTCAAGCTAGCTTTGTGGACAAGCTGAAATAGTTCTTCTCTTATTTAACTAGCTGAGAATTTGTTGAGAGAAACATGTAGCTTCTAAGGAATCTGGTTATTCTACTTTATTGGGGAAAAGTTTAAAATGTAGATGAAAAGAAAAAGAAAAGTTAACATGCGTTCTTTATAAACCAGGAAATTCACAAGAAGCATGCGTTCTCATTCACCTTTTTATATATAGTTTCTCATTTCCCCCCACTTTAATATCAACTAAAGTTCTTGTATATATGAGGTCCAACTTCCTCACGAAATTCAGCTTCAAGCAGCTTTGAAATACTGCACAAATATATTTGCAATTGTAGTTGATAAATAGGTAATTAACACCCTTAGATATGTTGAACAGGATTTAATTTCTAGTCGTATCAATGAAAAATGCTTTGTTAGGAGAGATTATATCTACGTGGTGAACTCGAGTATGTTTAGCTGCAAAAATCAGAAATTAATTCCTCGAAGTACTAATATCTATTTGAGTGATCATCCTTTCAACGTATGATCTTCCATAAACACATATTTAAAGATTAAACTTTTGGTCATATACTTAAAAGGACATGGTTATCTTAAAAAACATGATTAATTGTCAACCATGCTACACCATATTAACATGATTTTTCCACCACAAAAGAAATAGTCTAATTGTCCACTTGGGAATGCCCTTAATGCACACCAATAAAATAACTGTACTTTGGTTCAATAGTTCCTCTCCTCTTTCTAATATTTGTAATTAAACATTACAATGTGATTTGTAGATGCAGTTACATATAAAGAATTCTTACGTTTACCATAAGCAAGTGTGAATGTTTGATTCATAATGAGGAAGCTAGAACATGCCCCAGCAGGATCAGAGCTTCTGGGGTCCATGGCCCAAACAACATGCCCTCACACACTTGTACCTCAACGAGAGAAAGTAATGATGCCCCTTATGCGCTGTTCATGTTGTATGTGACAGATTCCACCATTAATTCCCCTATTCATTTATTTCTCTTTTACCTCTTTACACTTATAATAATTCAATCATAACAGATATAAGACCTACATGTTCTTTTTCCCATCAAGATTCAAAGCTTAGGGAAATGTTTTTCGCCTTTTCACTTTGGCCGTTATAGCAAATCAAACTCTCAAGTCCTTGTGATGTGAGAAGTTGTGACCCCCATTTTTTTTCTCTCTCTCTCTCTCTCTAGAACGCTACATTACTTCACAAATTCATAATCTATGTTTGGTTGGAGGAAACTACCAAAAAAAAAGGGTAAATTGAGAGGATAGAAACTGCATCAGTTAGGCTTTAATAATTCATGTGCGTGTGTATTCAAATGCTTTTCTTTCCCAACTGCAACCACATGATATCATCTATTAGTATAGTATATGATATGATGTAACAATTAAGTAGACCAGAACTAATTAAGATAGTCTCACTCCTTTAATTTTACATTAAATATTTTATTCTCAATTTATTTAATTACTTAGAAAGTCATTAGTGTATAACTCGTTTGTGCCTTCTTTTATCGGTTGCCCCGTTTTGCTAATAAATATTACTCATAGATGAGTTTGCATTCGCATTGGGGTGAGTTTAAACTTTGAAGGCCAAATTTATTTTGTGGGTCCAACATTCACTATCGCATATTTTCATGGCTTCCCCACTGCACTATTCATTTTGTTGGTTTATTGCTAGAGGTATAGTATTTTTGGCAGCAGAAAGAAAGAAAGAGGAACTACATATTTATCCCATCACACTTTTTTCTTCAATGGTCCCCTAAGAAAATTTCCTATTTAACAAGGTAAAATTAAAATTTGGAACAAAGGAAAAACGGCAAACTAATATGAACACAAATCTCTAGCAATTTTTTAGTCTGCTTCTTCGCAAATTTAACGAACCTGTGTTATAAATATCACATTATGTTATAAATCTAAATTTTCATTTTTTTTTTCTGGTCAGTCTAATTTTTCAATCTTCAATCAAAATAGTTTTAAGAGCTATTTTTGTTTCCATTAAGTTGTGTAGTTTTTTTCATATTAAGCATTTTATTTTATTTCCATGATTATTTAAATTTAATTTTAAATTATATTTTAATATTTTAATTGTTAGTATACTATATTAATTAAAAATAAGATTATTACTAATCTTAGCCAATTATAATTTAAATATGATTTTAAATTTTGAATTATGTCATAAAATATTAAATTATTAAATATAAAGATGAAAAGTCTTAATTAAAAAATATAATTTTTTTATTTTCAAAATTTTTTTTTCTTACATTTATTTTCATCTTCTGTCAAAAAAATTATTTTCATCTAATAACATAAATTATACATTATCGTTGCAATAACACACTTTTATATATTTTTTATTTTTAATCTTATTGTAAATTTAAAATAATCGTATAACATAAAAAAATTTCTAATTCAATATTATCAATAGATAGTAAAAATTAATCACCAAGCATATAAACTAATATAAATTATTTTAGTTTAATTTCAAAGTCTTAATTTTTTGGGTATGTAATTATGTTAAATATTAGGAAAGAAAACTGATTTTGTTGCTATAATAATTTTATTTAACTTAAATAAAATTTTCTACAATAAAAAAATGCATGTAATTTAGAAAAAATATATAATAAAAACATAAACAAAAATTCATGAAGATTAAGCTTGAAATGAATGTGAAACTTGTGTTTAAACAGATAAAGGGTTTGAACTGAAGTGAATGAGACCACTCGTTGAGAATTTCCACAGAACTGAGAATTTTTGGTATTTGGAAGGTTGGCAAATACTTAATAAACTGCATTAAGAAAGCATTCAAGCTAAATTTATGCATATAATATTTGACAAAGGAAACTTCTAAAAAATTTGAAAAATCACTACTGTCATCTCACTTTATTTTATTTGTCTGCTAAAGTAATGTATATTTTAGAAAAAAAGTATTTTTTTCACGTGATAAAATAACTTATTTTTTAATAAAAATATTTTTTTATCCAAATAGTTAAAATCTAATTGTGAATATATTTAAGTATTTAATATAAATATTAATAAATGAAAATATTATAAAAATATAGTTAATATTTTATATAAAATAATAAATATTTCAAGATAAAGTATAATATAAAAAATATACTAGAGTATTACATTATATTATCCTTAATCCTTTAAAAAATTACTAATTCATTAATATTAATAAAAATAATAAATTTAGTTAATTTAAATTTCAGTATTATTCACAGTAAAAAATTAAATCTTATTCTAGAAGTATCAATAAAATATAATAAAAAAACTCCTAAAAAAGTATCTATAAAATTATTTTTGAGTAATTATAGCATTTAATGACATTACTAAAATTAAAAAGGATATGTTTTTTTTTTAATCAATGTGACTTATATTATTAATTAGCAAATAAATGCATTTATTTAGAGAGCATTTGATTAATAGACTTTAAAGATACATAAAGAATTAATAATTAATTAATGTGTGTATATTTTTTTATGACTATTAATATATATATATATATATATATATATATATATATATGAGTTTATTTTTATCATTAAGATATAAATTGTAATAAACTCTTAGAATTCTAATATCTGTTTTCTATTCTTATAAATAAAAAAATAAAAAATATATCAATTTATTTCTTATAAAAAAATGAAGCAAAAACTTAGAATACAAAGAAAAGGAAAAAATTGGACGAGTAATAAATGAAATTCTTCTATTCACAAAATGAAATTTATAAAAATATTTAGACCTTTTCCTTTATAAAATTAAATTTGCGAACCATTAAATTTATTTCAAAATTTGCCTATTCCATTTTAAATTGAAATCCAAACATTTAGTAAATTGCTGGTAACATGTTATTTAATTTCCTTAATTGCAGGTATTAATAGTCATCAACCCCGAGGTATGGTATGCATATTGAACCAAATCCAAATCGTGTTACAACTGGTGCTGAAATACAGGATCAACTTTTTCCCACCTTCTTTCTTTTCTTTTTCTCTTTTCCTTTCTTTTAAATTGCAGTGTTCTCTGGCAACTCAGATTAAAAAAAGCACACCACCGAGGTTTCTGCCTCAATCCTCTAATCTCCTCTCTCCCCTCTCATAACACACGAGAGAGAGAGATTGTGTTGTGTTGTGTCATGTTAAATGCAAAGTCTTCTTCTCTTCCTCTCGAGTTTCCCCCTTTCAGAAACCCAAGGCACATGAAATGAAAATGCAACCATAATAACCTCCATTTTTCTCCCTACAACCCACAAAACAAAAACCACCATTAACCCATTTCTCCAAAAACTTGAGATCTTTTGTGTCAAACAACCACAAGTCCCGCGTCGAACAAATAAAAGCAAACAAAAGGGTATATAAAGATAGAGCGATTGAGTCCAATTAAAAAAAAAATGAGAGACATAGTTTCTTGTTTCAGTGAGAACGCAGTGAACGTTTCTCACTCTTCAATCTCGTGTTCTTCCTATTCACACAACGCGTGCATCTCTCCCTCCTCCATTGTTGTACCCTCCACCCAAAACTCAATCTCCAGCGTCTACAAACTAGTCCTCTCCACGCTGAAGCAAGTTCTCGTCACGGTCACATGGTGTAGGAGCCACTCCAACCAAGGACTCACCATAACCTTCAACGACGAGGACCCTCCACTTTTCAGACTCAACACCAATTCACGCTTCTTCAGAAAGAAAAAAGGCTCCAAAATCCTCGAATCTTCTGACTCATCATCATCCAAGGTAGAAATCTTATGGGATCTCTCAAGCGCCAAGTACGAATCAGGACCCGAACCTGTTCAGGGCTTTCACGTTGTGATCATCATTGACTCAGAAATAGGCTTGGTTCTCGGTGACACTGCTGCTGAAGAAATAGTTTCCAAGAGGCAAAATTTCAAAAGCAATAACAACAACAACACCCCTTTGGCTAAAGTTTCACTCTTGTCACGAAGAGAGCATTGTTCTGGGAACACGCTTTATACAACTAAGGCTCAGTTCTGTGACACAGGTACGTGGCACGATGTTATGATCAGATGCAGTGTGGAGAATGAGAATGAAGGGTTGTTCAAGTCACCGGTTTTGTGCGTGTGCATTGATAAGAAGACTGTGATTCGTGTGAAGAGGCTGCAGTGGAATTTTAGGGGGAACCAGACCATTTTCGTTGATGGGTTGCTTGTGGATTTGCTTTGGGATGTTCATGATTGGTTCTTCAACCCTTCTTCTTCTGGTTATGCGGTGTTCATGTTCAGGACTAGGAGTGGCATGGATAGCAGGTTGTGGTTTGAGGAAAAGAATGCACACAAAGATAAAGACAGCGTTGAATTCTCCTTGTTGATCTATGCCTGTAAGACTTCATAAGGGAACTGAACTCTTGTTCTTCTAATTGGTTTTCTTTCTTAACCTTTTTTGTCTCTTTAGTTTCTTATTCTTTTGTCTTCCCTCTGCTTTAACTCTTCTTCTTTTCATTCCTTTCCTCTTGAAAGGTTACATACTCAATTCTTTTTTTAGATAAAGACAACAACCTAGAGTTTCAGAAATTTTAGTTATTATATAAGAAAAAATTAGCTCATTTCTCTGCATTTTTTCTTTGTGAGTTTATACTCTCAACCAATCAAACTCTTTCGCCTAATAAAAAATTATCATTTTTTAGTGTAATCATCAGAAATCATCATCTTTAGTACTCTCGGTTCCAAAATCATAGTATTTTAAGCTGTGCACACTGACTAAGAAATTACATTCAATATAATGACATACAAAAACTTGAATCAAGTCTCTTTACAACTTATCCAAATCTCACCACTGGACTGAGTTTATTATATTAACAATAATCATCTCTGATGTAACTTTTGAAGTAGTTATTATTAAATACTGTCTTGCTGTGTGTGGAAGTGATTATTTCGAATGTTACTAGAAGTGTACAATGTTGAATTTATTTTCTACCATAAGCATGTAGCCATAGGAAAATGTCCAAATTGTATATTAGTTTTATTCTTTTTTGGTTTGAAAGAAAAAGAGAGTGGCCAAACAGGCTTTTCGGGTTCATGACATGGACATCAACGGAAATTAGCTAAAAGGGTAGTGGATGACTTTGATTGGCATGGCTGAATTGCCATTGCCAAATCTTTACGGGAAATAATGTCAAAGAATATATTATGAATGGAATGAACGATATCTTGACCGCGTCTTCTAGGTCTTTACGATTTTCTTCCTAACTTAATCTTTGGTTGAAAGATAAAAACGTTTTTTTATGATAACCCTACAACTTTTTATTTATTAGCAAATATTAGTTAGTTTTGTTACCAAAAGGAATTAAAATTCTGACCTTTTCTCTCTTTCCTTCTGTCTTAGCCGTCCAACTATGATATATGTTACACGACAAGGTATGATGTGTTACGATTTGCTTGTAATAGCAGTTAAGTTTAAAACTTAAAGTATAATTGAAGGGTAGAAGAATTAACAGAGCATTTAAGCATGGATTACTTTAGAGGGAAAATGAGGTTTGGTTTGGTCGGGTCACTTTCATACTAAAATCATTCAAAGCAAGCTCTCAAACATTTTAAATATTCGGCTTGTCTTTACTGGCGTGGTGGAACCTTTGATTATCTATGATGGTCTATTCCTTTGTCCTTAGATGCCATGACATGTGTTTATGACTCCCTGGTCCCTCCAAAACTCGAGTTCACCCTCTGAAAACAAATCATGACCAGCTTACTTTGTGGATGCATGCGTTTCAAAAGAAATGGATATGTTCATTTGACATTCCCAAGTGGGCGAGATGTTCTTTTTTCTTTTTTAATTTGGATAAAATCAATTTTAAATGAAAAATTCATTTTATTTCCAAATTTTATATTGAGATGTTTGCATCATGTTGCGATTTTAAGTCTATTGTATTGTTCGACTTAATATGAAATATCAAATATTGTCTATTTTGACTAGTATGTTTTTCTTCTTTAAAAGACATCTTGATAGATTATAATTGAGATTTAGTTACTATTTTGATCTTTTAATTTATTTTTTAGGTTTAATTTTAACTTTTTATTATTAAAAAAAATCAATTATATAGGTCCTTTATTTTTAAAAAATTGTTCAATTTGATTCCTTTACTTTTAAAAGATCAAATTAAGTCCTTTATTTTTTTTTAAAATTTAGTTCAATTTAATCATATTTTTTCTTTATTTTCTCCAAAAGTTTTGAAAAATAAGACTCATTTTTGTTTATAATGATACTAAATTGAAATAATTTTAAAAAAATAAAAGATCTAATTGAAACTTTTAAAAATAAAAGAAACATGAAGAATCATTTTTTAAAATTATAAGACCTAATTGAACCTTTTAATAACAAGAGGACTAAATTAAAATTAAAAATTAAATTAGAAAACTAAAATGGATACTAAACCTATAATTGGAGTGTGTTTATAAAGTATTTTAAATTCCTAAGTAACATGAGACTTTTGGTGAGATGAAATAATTAATGGCCCTAAGTGAAGGTTAAGGGGTTAGAGGGTTTGACAATCCCCCACATGTGGCCTAAATTCTCCTTTTAAGTTAGTATTCCGACCTTAAGTTTACTATATTGTTAGGCTCCCAAAACTTTAGCTAGTATTGCTCACTTCGACTTTTGTAAATCTTAATTTTGTCTTTTAAAGGTATTTATAGGAGAGTTAAGAAAGAAAAATGCTCATAAACTATCATTGACCTTTTTTTTTCAATTAAAAAAAATTGACCGTTGCAAAGGAATTATATAAGGGATTTCAACTAAATTGATACCGTACCGCGTGTAAAATTCAACGGATAGTAAATTAGGAAATATTATTAAACCAAAAAGGAGAACAACAAAAGACATGTAAAGACACAAATCAAATCTATGGGAAAACAAACTATTTAAACATGTAATTTGGATAACCATATCTATTCCTGTTGAAATCAAAAGCTAAGAAATGAGTGAGAGAATTCCACCAATAAAATCCATGCAAGAATGAGTTTTATTGGCAAATAATATGAGATTCTTTAATGGAATGAAAAACATGAATATGAAAAATTAATTCTTCGTATAAAATTATACACCTATTGCCCATAATAAGAAGATAGATTATTCTTAAAAAAAGACAGTGAGGAAAAGAGATATAAGAGAATTATTGAAACAAAATGAGTAAGGAAAATGCCAACAAAAAGGGATGGAAAAATGAGTTTGGAGAGAAATAACGCGAAAGTAACAATTGTTCCGGCAAAATTGAGACATTCCTGTTTTGTGTTATATTATATAAAAAAATATAATACTTTTTACAATATTGCTTTTAATTTTCTATCTTTATTTGATCACATTAATCGTTTTTATTTCACGCGTTAATCTCTTCTTTTTCCATCTTTCTTTTTATCATATATATATATATAAATGTTATACAAATACAATTTTTGTTCTGAATCTGTACCTCTGTTTAACTCACGAGATTCTCTACTGAAATATATAGCCCAATGAAACAATTTGATTGCCTTTTTGGGTACTATTCTGCCTTTTCCTTTCTACTTTGTTCAAATTAAAGTGCAAAGATGTGTTCAGTATTACTATTTACTAACAGTGTCAGTCATCTTTCATTTTTATTTCCTTTTCTTTTTTTTTTATTAAGTATATAATTGTTTCTCACCCAAAGAGTACGTTTCCATTATGCTTTACAAATGTTACTTTGCTGATTTTGTATGTTGGGTGTTGTTTGATGGATGTTACTTTCGTCAGTTGTAAAAAATTCTTCATACATGCTCGTTAAGAAGACCGTGTACGTTAATTAAAAGTTTGGATTCATCATTTTTCATTGCTATTTTCAAATGTTGAGTTTTACCCACTCCACTAGTCTTAGAAAATTCTATATTAGGTTGGTTATCACCTTTGAAGTAATTGAAAAGGATGGGCATAACAGTGAAACCACGTTCTGATTTCTGTGAAGCACAATGCTGATTTACAATTAATGCTAACATGCCAATCTATTGTGTATATATTATCTCCATTAATTGGTCTGATATAGTGCACATTTGTTTCTCCTTATAGCAAGTGGTGAAAATGATATTATACAAGTTTATAAAAATAAAAATATTTTTTGTAACCATCAATAAAAATAAAATAATTGTTTCAATTTTTTTAAGAAAACGCCCTTATAATTTCCTTAACGCTGGTCCTCTTACACAAGAGAAAAACGGAAAAACCTTACAAAATCATTGGGATTGACTAAGATAGGAAAAAAAATACCCCTATAATTTTCTTAGTGCTGGCCCTCTTAGAAAAAAAAAACTAAAAACCTTTCAAGATCATTTGGATAGACCAAGATCAAAGATGTCATGTTTTTCTTTATCCAAATCAGACGGGTCGACCTGAGGATCAGCTTAGAACAAAAAGAACTAATGTTAAATAGTTTTCTTAGCAAAGCAGAGAACTTTTAATCTTATATAGATTTACTGTGCTTTATCTGAATTTTTAAGCATTTTTTATATCTAGTTGTTTATATTTGTTGTTGCACAATCGGGGTCTGTTATGACACTATTGTATCCTAATGGTTGGCCGGGTTTGGACACATTTTGTGTTTAGAAATTGTCCTTTTTTCAATAATATTATTCATTTGCTTCTCAAAATAAAATATACTTTTATATAGATAGCACAATACAATATACTTTAATAAGAAGAAAAAATCTGCACATAAATAAAGAAGAGGAAGATAAGATGAAAATATCGCATTTCTATTATTTGTTTGAGAGAAGAAATGAAAAGGAATGAAGTTTTTTTATCAGTCAGATGTATAAAATAGAGGGAAATGTGGGTTGCATTTATTTATTTGTTTTACTTTTTCTAAAAATTAAATATATTTATAATATAAAAATAATTAATGCTTTTATGTCAAGAAAAAATAATACAACAGAAATTTTAATTTTTCGAGTTAAAATATATTTTTCAGTTAGTGTATTTTTGTACAATCTATTTATTTATTTTCACCTATTCTTCAATTCATCCAAACAAACATATTTTTTTTACTGTTTTTTTAATGTCTGTCTATCTAAATAAAAAATATTTTTTTTACTCTATCTTTCTTTTATTTATATCCTTTTAATTTCTTTTCTTTTTATTTCAATTTTAATCCAAACAGATTATAAATGATGATTACTATAAATTATTTATAAAATGATAATTAATTTTCAATAAATAATCTCTCTATTTTTTTTTATAAAAAATACTAATATAAGGTACTACTTTCTGTAGAATAATTGTTTTTTTAAAACAAAAAAGTAGTTTAATAAAATAAACTAATATCAATAAGTACTAAATTATGAAAACTAACTTCAAGAAGAATTTTATTTTAACAAAACGCGATTTTTAATGAGGCCTCTGTGCTCTTAAGAGTTTTTATTTTTTTTACCTTTGATTGAAACTGCAGTGTCTCATAACACCAACCAACGGTATTTGCTTGTGCAATTCTGGCTTAAAACAATGATGGTTCATGAGCTGACTTGTTCCAAATTTTGTCTAGTAAAGAGATTCCCAATTTAAATCCCAACAATAAAGATATGATAGACGTGAGAGCAATCACTACTAGACTTTTCATGGGACTGGGACAAGCCATAACCATCTGAATTTTTTTGAAAACCCTGAACAATTATTTTACAAAAGTATATACATATCTCTACATTATTAAAATATCATTCATTCATATTGTTAGCTCCTTGCTTGCCATTTAGAAGAATAGTGTTGTTCTAACTTCAATCCCATTCCTAACATTTTCATCTTTATCAAAATGTTTACATATTATAACACAATTATAAAAAAGAGAAAATAGTGTATATTCTAACAATGTAATTTTTTTACATTGTGATCTAATTAATTATAAATTATCGTATACTAATATGCTGTCATTAGTATTTATTTCTTAAAATATTCTCTCATTTAACAAGTGGGAGATCAATTTTTGGATGGAGAGTTGAAAACTAAAGCAAGAACTCTTTCCAACTCATTAATATTTTTTTCATTCACGTCAAATTTAAGATCAAATTAACACGTGTTGCTGTTTTAATTGACATTTTTAAAAACTAGTAGATTTAAAATCAAATCAAATCAAAATCATAAATTAATTGATATATTTAAGATAACAATTTGGAATTATAATATCAATCAAATTAATATCAATAGTTACCTGCCAATTCTTGTATTATTTTTTTTTTTGTAATACAATTGAAGGCCAATTTGATTTGACATTATTGTTTAGGGCTACATACATTCTGTGTAACTGTATTCAAAATCTATCTACACTCACCATATCTCCATTCGTGTCCCCACCTTTTTAAGGCCATGGCAGTTCACCAACTCTCTTCAGTTGGATTCAAGTTGCCAATGTCACCTTTTACTTTTAGCATTACTTGTTTCAATGCGCATCACCATGTTCATTATGGAAGATGAATTAAGTGTAGTTTGTGTTTCTGAAAAGAAAAAAAAATGATTTGTGTTAATGAGAAAGTTGAACACTGAAAAGTGTGAGATAAATTTTTTTATTGGGTAAAAATAAAAAAAATTGAAATATATAAGTAAAAAAAATTCATAAATATAATTCTTAATTTTTGGTTGAGATGTGATATCAATTCATTTATGTGCTATGATTAAAGTTTATTGGTAAAAGTTTGTTCCATATTTACCCCTCCTATGCTAAATAATTATTTTATTTTAATTATTGCTGTTTGTATTTTGTGTATATTATAAAATTTGTATAGTATACAATTAGAGTTATAAGAAAGTAACTTTAAATAATTTATTTAAAGTTTTAATTTATATACTTTGTCGATATAAAAAAATTACTTAGTTAGATAATAAAAACTATTATTAATATGACTTTTAAGATAACTATTATAAAATTTAATAAATTTATTATATAAAATTATTTGTAATTAAATGATATTATTTTAGTCTATAAAATACATAGAATAAATATTTATTTTATATAACTAAAATTCATGATAAATAAATGCTTTTGAATATTTTAATAATATTATAATTAAAATTTATAATAAAAAATATTTTTGAATGTATAAATATATCTTAAATTTATGATAAAAAAATTATGTTGTCACAAAAGGTTATTTTA
This sequence comes from Glycine max, assembly GCF_000004515.6. Classification (NCBI taxonomy): domain Eukaryota; kingdom Viridiplantae; phylum Streptophyta; class Magnoliopsida; order Fabales; family Fabaceae; genus Glycine; species Glycine max. The sequence goes on from NC_038248.2 coordinate 6,939,907, forward strand.
AATATTGGTAATTTATTTTTAAGAAGATTGAAATTTAATTTTAAAAAATAAATATGAATATGATATATTATAAAAAAAAATAAAAAGTTAAGAAAAAATTCTAAAAATGCTAATGAAAAAAACTCCTAAAATGCACTACTTGTAGACTAATAATTCCTAAAAACATTTCTATTCAAAATAATTATTCTAATATACATAAAAAAATGTAAAAATTCTTTAGATTATCGGTGTGTAGACTATTTACTTAATAATTAAAGAATAAACAAATTTACTTAATAATTAGTATTTCCTAAGATAAAAACTAAATAATAAGAATAGTTTAGTAAAATTATTCGACTCAGTAATTTTTTTATAAATATTCTTTTTTTGCCAGATTTATAAAATATTTTTTTGACAGAAAATTTATAAAATATTCTGAAAAAGCACTTATGTTGAGATGAAAAGAATAAGCCTTAATAAAGAAAAAATCTATTCACATAAAAAAGTTATAAAGAAAAAAGAAAAACTCTGGCCTAATTCACAATTTGAGACCTTTCAAACTTAAAATCAAACACACGCCTAGTGTACTTGGAGATAGATACATGTATCTTACAATATTTAAAATTGTAGGATCCACCTACTCTTTTTTCTGCCCCTATAATTTTAACGATAGGTGATCGTTTATGAATAGTTCATACATTATACATACCCCAGGATTTTTGTTTTTAATGTTTATCTTGAAACGTCTAAACGCAGCTTTTGTTGCGTTTGCTCAACACGTGTTGTCCAACTAATGTTAGCTGCTGCATTTATAGTGGTTTGTTGTGCCAGCGTGGAAAACTAACTACGATCACAAATCAACCCAGAGCTTCCATAAATAAGGCAGCACAAATTCCTTCACATTCCTTCTCTTCACACTATTCATTTATAAAGACGATAATTTTATTTGAGTTTAGTAACATTATTATTATTGTGGAAAACATTTTTTAAAAAAATTAGGAAATTAGTTTTTGAAATTATTTTTTACATTTCAAAAGCTAATTTTTTGAATATATATATATAAAAAAGAATTGTGAAGAGAAAAAATGGGTATAAGTAGAATTTCCATAAGGCAGTAGGGGCTAGGAGCGGAGTTGCATTTGAGTCCAAGTCCAGTTGTCACGTGCTCTTTGCCAAAAAGCCCATTCCACTTCAATGGATATTTATTCTGTAGTAGTGGGCCAAGTTTAATAACATTAAGGGTGTTGCTTGCGGCATCCTGCATATTTTTGTTACGTGGGTGAAAGGAGTAAAATGTTTTTCACCCTTTCTTATAAAAGTATATAGTGACTCGTCCGTGTACGTAGATGGCACTTAAAAAATTTAAAAATTTAACATGGAAAAAAGACAAATTTAACATGGAAAAGGATGTTGTTTTGTGCTTAAAAAATATTTTCACGTGTAACCTCAGTCGGAGAAAAATCACATGTGGCACTGCACGTAATATGCCTGGGTGGTTGGTTAATAGCCACGTAGATGGTTAATGAACTTAGACACCAAACACAAAAATGTGTATTTATCATAGACAAAAATATATTTAACCCTTTTTTAATGATTAAGTCTTCTAACTTTTTCTCTATTTCATTTTAGTCTTGTAAGTTTTATTATTCAACAATTGGATCTTTCCGTCATCTCAACTTAAATTTCTTAGTAATAGCGTGAAGTTATCTTTATATTTGAGTTTTGACATAATTTTATTTAATTCCTCTAACTTTTAAAAGTCCAACAAATTGATCCCTCCATTATTTGTCTTCTTTATTTTCTTTTCTATTAAAAAGAATTTCATTTTTTTTTTGCAACAATTAGTTGAGGATGAACCAATGGCACCCGTTAAAATTGTTCAATATCATTTAAAAGAACACTCATTGAAACATTTTTACTATGTTTCTTTATTTTTATTTTTATATATGTCCTTATATTTTGTAGAAAATAGAGCACCCGAATTCATACTTATCCATGAATTTTGAACAAAAAATAATCGCACGTATTTGCATTCAAGAAGGAAGTGAATATTTCTAAAATAAGAAAGAGATAATAAAATTCAAGGTTTTAATTAAACTTGATGTAATTTGTCTAAAGCATTTTTTTATGTTAAACCTTTTTTATGAAGTGCAAATTAGATAAATTGTTTGACCATTTTGTACATTGCACCTTAAATCCTATGCAGAGTTCTTTCCATAAGTCAAATTCTTAACAAATCTATTTATAATATATAAAAGTTGAACTTCTCAAGATCACATTGTTGTTAGCAAAATTAATGATTTGAAAGAAACATAACATTTTAAGTTTTATGTCACTATATTAATTCTAAGTAGCAGTGATCAATTGATATATTTTAATAAAATCAATAACTTCTCACATTAATAATAATTTTAATTATTTGTAATATTTAATTTTACATATTGAATTAATATGAAAGAAAAATTACTAAATAAAATAAATGTAAAAGTTTACACTAATTTAATATTACTATCTTTGCACAAATTAGTTTATTTTTATAATTAGTTACTTTAAAATATATTTCTGAAAAAATAATAAATTAAATTCATGACTTTAAAGTTATAAAATAATATAATATAATATGAAAATAAGAAAAATATAAAAATTACATATATAAATATAAATTTTAAAATAAAATTATTAATAGTTATATTCAATGTTAATTATTTAAATTATAACTAATTAGATAAATGTAAATTAATGATACAAGACTAATAGTTAATATAAATATAAATTTTTTTACATTATTTCTATTGTAAATTTTATTTTAGGTTTAAATATGTTTTTGATCCTTAATAAATATTCAACTTTGCATTTGCTCTCTAATAAATTTTTGTTTTGTGATAAGACTCTAATAAAATAATAATTTTGTTTTTTGTTATTGACACTTATTTTTAGCTCCTAATAAATTAACAAATTTTGTGTTTGCTCTATGATAAATATTTCTCATTTGTTATTAATACAAACTAAAATAAAATTTGTTAACATATTAGGAAGCAAACATAAAATTTTCTAATTTATCAGGGACTAAAAAAAAATATTTAGGATAAAAAATAAAAGTATTATTTTATTAGGGACTCAATGTAAAGTAAAAATTTATTATGGAGCAAACACAAAAATAGAATATTTATTAGGGATCAAAAACATATTTAAATCTTTATTTTGTAAAATAATTTCTTAAAAACTATAAATGTAACAATTAAATAATAAATATTATTGACTTCACTTTTATATAAAAATAGTTATACGTAAAAATATTTGTTACAAAATTTATTGTATGATAAAGTTAAAATATTTTTCAATTTTAAATTATGTTTTCTAAAATAACTTTTTGTTCGATGATAAACAAAAATAATTATATTTTAGATTATTTTAATATCATATTGAAGTTATACAATGAATACCAATAAGATTTAAGAGTTTCATTATTAAAATATATTGAATCATATTAAATAAGATTAATACGAAGTCATTATATATACATGAATGAGATTTAAGATTGAATTTTATGTAAAATAAATAAATAAATTTCTGAACTCTAAGTAAGTTTTGAAATATAATTTTCAATTAAGCTAATTCATAGTCATTTAAATGTATTAACAATAATTATATAATTTTGATACTATTTTAAATAATAAATTTTACATTAATAATAAATTAAATAATATTTGACTATGATTAATGTTATTTTATTTTCAAAAATAAGGTACATTAAAGTATATATTTCACAAAATAACTAAAAATATTTATAATATTATATACTGTAAATAATATATATTAAAATTCTATAAGGCATTATTATTATTAAAATAGTATAATATATTATTTGTTTTTTTCTTTTTCACTTGGTTCTTTATAAAAATCTACTATTATTTAAAGCTTTTAATAATGAAATTATTTTTAAAATTAATAATATTTATAGTTATTGATTATAATTAAAATTGTATTACTATTTTCACGGTTTATTATCAAATTGATGGTTTCATTTTCTATCTTCTTCTCATTATTATATTATCATTTCTTTCATTCTTTATTTTTATTTTTATGTATAAAAATTGATATTTAAATATTTTATTGATCATCGTCAAAATGAAAAATTTAACTCTTTTGAATCCACAAGGTATAAGGTGGATTTAGATTCATAATTAATAAAAATTCATTTTTTAAATATTTATTTTCAGTGTTATTTATATTTATATTTTGATTTTAGGTCTAATGATTTCTTTGAATGATTTTTGTAAGATTAAATAAACATTTGAATCAATATCATGTTTTTATTAGGAAGTTCTTATATAAATCATTTTATCGAATACATTTTGTGAGGAATGGAAAAGAGAAATTTAAAATCATATTTAATTAGTTATATCATCTTACTCTTTGTCTTTTATCATTATTTTTTTTTTCTTTGCAAGTATCACTCCTATTGTTTTTCTTTCCTTCATTTTATTGTTATTTTATTATATGTTTGATATAATATCATTTCTTTTATTCTTCATTTGTAGGTATGAAAGAATACTTTGAACGTGTTACCAATCATCGTCAATAATTAAAATTTAATTCTTTTAGATTAATAAGATATATAGTGGATCTATATTCATTGTTGATAAAATAAATAAATTTGTTTAAATTTTTATTTTTAGTATTTTTATATTTATATTTTGATTTTTGATCTAATTATTTCTTTAAATAATTTTTGTGAAATTAAATAAATATTTGAATCAATATCATGCTTTTATTAAAAAGTTCTTACGTGAATCATCTTTCTCTTTGTCTTTCATTATTTTTTCTTTTTTCTTTGCAAGAATCACTTTTGTTCTTTTTTTCTTTTTCATTTTAGCGTTATGTTACTATAAGTATCAATTATTATTATTGTTCAAGTTTTTTATATATGTTTCATGTTTTTTCCCTATAAATATTGTATTAGAAATCTTGTTTTTATATTATATTTGTTCAACAAGACATGAAAAGATTCTATTATTGTGACATTTTTTTTATCAATCATATTTTGAATAATTACATTACAAAATTTTAGTTCTCCTACACAAATCAATTGACGAATGATATGAATGATAATTTTTAACTATCAATTGACTAATTTATTTTCTTTAAAATATATGTTATCAGTATAAATAATTTAATAATTATCATTAACACAATCAAATTCATAATAATACTTTTAGTTTTGAAATATATGCTAAAACTTACATAATTTTAATAATTAAATTGATAATAAATGTTACGCCACAATAACAATAACAATAATAATAATAACACAACAGTTTTATAAAGGTCAACTTAAAATTCTTATACATTTAGACCATAAGGATAATAAACATCAGTTAAATATCATTAATTTAAAATAGTTAATCTATGTAACAATATAATTATTGTTACAAAGAAACAATAGAATGTAATAGTTAATAACATATTAAAGATTAATAATAAATACAAATAATTGGTGACATCTTTAATAAGTTAATAAATATTTAGAGTTTGAAACATATATTTATTTTTATAATTTTTTTTTGAAAATTAGTAAGCAATCAAAATAAAACTAAAACTAAGGAAATAATAATAATAATAATAATAATAATAATAATAATAATAATAATAATAATTAATAAATCAAGCTTATTCAATTTATATTACATCGTCATATTGAGG